>NC_090227.1:22452504-22605004 GCF_024489055.1 Chanodichthys erythropterus
ATACAGTCTTTTTGAAAAGAAAAAAAAGAAAATCCACCATTTATTTTTGTCTTGGAATAGAGCACAAATGGACCTACTTTTGGACCTCTTATGTAATTGGTAGAAAATCAATTACTTACCTTTACCTTTATTTTAAGTAAATTGTCTCTTATATCTCTTTATATATATATAAAATTAGAATTTTTTTTTTCTTTCCTGTATGAATGCACCAAAAAGCGTTTCTGGGTATAGTGCAGTATACCTGATCTAGTATAAGTATATACATCCATTACTCAGTCATGTTTTTCATTTCATAATGTGATTTTTATGTTTGTCTGTTAGAAACTCAAAGCCATTGATGAACTGAAGGAGCAACAGGCGGCCGGCAAAGTAATGCAAAAAAATCAGGTACTGTAGCTTTATAATCTCATCAGCACCTCTTAAAAAATATTTCTAATTATTTTCTTTTGTTTCGTTGTTTCTGATTTGATTACATCAGTTGCAAAGCTTCATGAGATTAATAGATCATTCCCTCCTAAAAGACATTAAGAATTTTGTAATGCTTAACCGCACCCTTAATTATAATATTTTCCCACTTTTTTTTACAGCTTGAGAAGATGCAGAAGGAGTCCCAGCTGTTGAAAGAGCTTGAAGATCTTGAATTGGGATTGTAAACTCAATTTATCAGTTTTTCACATTGGTCATCAGTTTTCAAACATTGCATTGTCATACTGCTATGAATATGTAGATCTTTTTTTCACAAAATACACATGGAAAACAAAGAGACTGTTTTGCTTCTTTGAACATGGCTAGGATAATAAGAACTTAATTCTCAAAAGCAATATTGCTATGCAATGTGACGTACAGCACGGGAGAGCATCCATGAAATACTAAATAAAAATGTTGAAATTCAAACTGCGTGACTTTTATTATGTCGGTTGGGGAGCCGGAAGTGTTCATTTCTTCAGTCAGTGTGGTACAGAAGCAGTCGCAGATTTCAGCCCAAACGCAGATGAAATTATTAACAAATAAACTCAAGAGGACGGACTAAAACCATTTGATAATTCAGGTTTGATGAGTGCGCACTTTATTACACTGAGTTTCGTATCTGTGGAGTGTTTTATTGGGTGTTTATTTGTGATATTTAAATGAGCCGGTGAGGTGGTGTTCATATATGTTCATATAGCACATGCATGTTTGTCTTTCTTATTACTCATACCATCAGTTGTTTTGACGCTCTTTTAGTTTTAACCTCTATATAAATATATTTTTATTGATATCACACGTTTCGATGAGTTTCGGGCTTTGGCATTAAGCAGTTCAGCCATTTCAGTAGCCACAAAGGCGATGCGTCAGTTTTGTTTTATTGTTTTTCAGTTGTTTGTTTTTAAATTGCTTTTAACTTTATCTGTGTAAATCAAACATTACGTTTAGTGTCAGGGAAATTTAGTACAGTCTTGGGTTAATTTTTGGATCTAGCTACATTCATGATATGATTTTAATAAGCAGCCATTTTACGTTCTATTTAAAATAATACAGCAATACTTTTCTTTATGTATTAAGTACGAAGTTTAAGCTCAAGTGTTTCTCTAGACATTTTTTTTATTCTGTCAAATGGATATTCTGCTTTACACATTAACATCAGGATTTGCCTCGGGTTTTAAAATAATTATGTGACATTATTCATGTTTATATTTGTTTTTGATGGAGTTCACATGCAGACTAAGACATCCAGCAATGACATTTGAAGATATTTAGCATGTAAAGCTGGTAAACATCACATAATTTATTTCTTTTTCTTTCGTAAAGGTCTGAACAGTGGGACGATAAGAAGAAAAGAGATATTTGAGACAATATCTTTGCCTTGTAAGTCCTATATCTTGACAGCACATATTTGAATTTTAGCATGAATTAAGATTTAAATTATTTGTTGTATTAAGTCATGCTTTGACTATGAGTATGAAGTTGTCATTTTGTTTTTCCTCCTGATTTAGAGTCTAGTACACTTGAATGGACACGGTGCCCAAAGGTACACAGGTAGAGCTGGTTTCTGCTTTTTTGACCCTGAAATATTGAATTGGATGGGAAGGAAAGCGGCTGTCAGCTTCAATTGCTTCTGTTTGATTGTGATTTGTTTAGTAAGACCAACCCAACTTACCCGAAGCTCCATTATGCCTGTGAAAAAGAAAAGAAAGTCGTCCGGCTCAGAAGACCCCAACATCAGAAAGTGCAAAATCACCAGGTAAAAATATTTCTGTCTTTCTCTCTGCAGTTTTTACTCTTTCATACATATTCACTGTATCATTCCCCTCTTTTATCCCCTCAGTTACTGTAGGACACAAACTCCAGGACGGATGGTAAACCCAGAGGATCAGTTTTCTAGCAAGAAATGTCTCGCCTGGTTTTATGAATATGCAGGTATGTGAATCAATGCTTTCCTTAAAGTCTCCATGAAATCAAAATGGACTTTCCTTGTTTTTTTGTTTTATGGATTATTGCAATATTTATTACAAATGATTTATCCATGCACATTTGCTTCATAATCTTTAATCAAAATAACTTCCCCTCCCTTTTGCAACGACATTGCAGCAATAGCAAACCATAACGATCCAACCATCCACTCAGTTCCAGATAGACAAAAAGGCCTGCCTGCAGTTTTTTTTCTTGTTTAAGAAGCCATTTCACTCGTGTATATATATATATACACACGTCACAATAGGGATAAAAGAGACTAGTGCAACATCAGTTTCATGCCGACTTTAAACACATGCAGCCAGTTAACATGAAACTGCATTTGCAAACCATTTTACTTCCGTAATGTGACATTTCCAAGTGTAAACAGTATTTATCAATAAAAAAAAAAAATGACTAGGCATTATTTTATGAATCAGGATGGTGTATAATATGTCTATATGACATTTGGAGGACAAGGGCTGAAATATAAGATGGCTTGAGGTGGAGCAAGTTATTAAATATTGCTTAAAGATTTTGAAGACTTGCACTGATGAATCATTCGCAATAAGACCATAAATATGTAATAAGAAAGTCAAATTGATTGACAATTTTGATTTTATTTTATTTTTTCTCTGTTAAATGGAGTTTAAATGATTATTGCTGTGACTTTAAATATGTGTAGGGTCAGATGACATTGTTGGACCAGAAAGCATGGAGAAGTTCTGTGAGGACATCGGAGTGGAACCAGAAAATGTTAGCAAAATTAATTCATATGTAAATCCTAAAGTTAAGTTTTAGGAACAGCCTTCTGTCCAAATATGAGAAATCACTTGAAATAATGTGCGCTGTGTTTTTGTGACCCTTCAGATTGTAATGTTAGTTTTAGCCTGGAAACTTGAAGCAACAAATATGGGATTTTTCACAAAAGAAGAGTGGCTGAAAGGAATGACATCACTACAGTAAGAAAGACCACGTCGCATGCCATGGATATTATGAGAAATCAAAAGTCTTTTATGATTTTAGCATTTAACTTCTTTTATCTCTCTACAGTTGTGACTGCACAGAGAGATTACAAGGCAGACTGGATTATTTACGCTCTCAACTGAATGACCCAGTTATATTCAAGAGCATTTACAGATATGCCTTCGACTTTGCCAGGGTGAGAGGCTTTTTTTAGTAGGATGAAAAAAAGCACTTTCTTTCACATTTTAAGATAAATATCGCTTGCATCTTTTTCTATATGTAATTTTGCGGTGAATTTGTGTCTGTTTAAGGCTGGAATACACTACATGACTTTTGCTCAGATTTTTGCCCCGATTTGCAGTCTTGAAAGTCTGCACCAGTCTGCAGATTTTGGGTAGTCAGAGCTCACAGATTTCACAGAAAATTGCGTTGTGTGATAGACACAGACTCTAAATTTTTAGCTTCAGACTATGATTAAATCCAGTCAGACAATATCAAAACATGTTTGATATTTTCAGCTGATTTTAGAACGCATATCGTATCGTATTGTGTACTGAAGCTCCTCTATCTAGCAGTGTTGCAATAAAATACAATACAAATAACAATACAAAAGTAAATGAACAGAGCATGCATAACATACCTATAAGGTATTTTAAATTAGCCTCAATAATTGTCTCATCAGCACTGATAAAACAACTGACTGCACCACTCACCTCTAAGTCACGATGTAATCTGTAGTGTCCGTACTGACCACGTCTACCTACCTAAACCGCATTCAAATACGCTTGACTTGTTTTTTCTTTTGCGACTCAGTTACTACAACAACTACTGCAGTCATCTCCTTTACATCCATGTTTGTTTCATCTGTCATGCACCTCCTAGCAACGAGGCACATGTTTCTGTGTGAGTTAGTTGTGTTTGGAAAGATTTAAAAGTCTGGTAGTGTATGATCCTCAGTCATTAAGGCTAAGTTGACACTGTCAGTCCAAATCTGATTATTTGTGTATCCGATTGGAGTCTGATCTAAAATTATTGATGTCCACAACTGTTCAGATCTGATTTGTGTCTATGCCACTGTTTCGTTTGCCGGAATATCTGCATTGGTTTCTATGGCAATGATGTTGCGTTCGTAGGTATACACCAAAAACAACAACAGCAGCAACATGGATAGGATTTGCAATACAGATGTTGTCTTTTTTACAACATGACAATGTGTAGCCACCACGCTGAACTACTGTGTCTTCTGAGGCAGCGGCAGAAAAGTAGGAGGCTGGTATGTGTGGCTTTATTCTGTGCTGCCGGTTTTAAAACCTATCTCCATTATATTGTCATAAAGTGCTCATCTAGCACTTTGCAACTACACAACCTTGTTGCTGCAGCAACTTTCAGCATGTTTCCTATAACAACGTCTGATGTTTACGTTTTGAAATCCGATCATTTCATGTAATTTTTTATTTTTTTTTTGCTGTTCATACTTGCTAAATCTGATCTGATTTCAATCAAATATGCACAAAAATCAAACAGCCTCTGTGTATGATGCCCAGTTTTTCTCTGTAACCATTTACAAAGTCGGCAAATGTAAGATGCCTAGTGTTTAAAATGTGTTCAGAGTTTAAAAACCATGTAGTGTGTTCCAGCCTTTACTGATGTTCTTTCGGCATATTCATCTGGTTTTATCTGTAGGATAAAGATCAGCGCAGTCTTGATATGGACACCGCAAAATCCATGCTGGCACTGCTCCTTGGAAGAACGTGGCCTCTGTTCCCAGTGTTCCACCAATTTCTGGAGGTTTGTCATCTCTTTCTCTAAACCAGACTGTCGAATTGGCTGTCAAGCTCCAAAAAGGACAAAAAGATGCAATTTAAAGCCAAACTGAACCGTATATGATCTCTTTTTGGTGGAGTATGCATCTAAAAACTCTGAATTTAGAAGTATTTGTTCTTTAATAATGTGACTAACTGAAGTATCTTTCCTCTAGCAATCAAAGTATAAAGTCATGAACAAGGACCAGTGGTACAACGTCTTAGAGTTTAGCCGTACAGTTAACACAGACTTGAGCAACTATGATGAAGACGGAGCCTGTAAGTTTGTTTCTCTTGTAGAGCTGCACGATTAATCATTAAAAGATTGCGATCTCAATTCAAACACAGATGTGATCTTATTCCTAAATGACAGTGGTTTGGCTATAATCTTTGTCAAAATCACACCGGAACTCTCAAATCTGCTGCTGATCTAGAGAGTGCAGTTGTATAGGTATGACACACAGTATCAGTATTTCTGTGTTACAATAATTCAAATTGTCACAGAATTATTGGGATTAAAGATTATAGTTCGGATATAAACACTGATGTCTATGGAAGCATTAAAAATAGAGTAAGGCTCCATTCACAATGCAGGCAAATGTGGCCCAAATCTTTTTTTTTACCCACATGTGACTCATATGTTTTCCCCATGACTGTGTGAACGGTACAAACCACATGGAATCTGATCAAACCACATGGAATCTGATTTGTGCAACTTCTATATGTGATGCTAAATCTGAAACAAGTCAGATGTTTTGTAATGCGACACTCATTCGGAATTCATGCGATTTTTATATCACACAAGATCAACATTCGTCAAGATTATGCACTCATCATTAGTCATTCAAAAACGCTGATTCATCTAGTAATGAAACAAGTGTTAATGAGTTGGTTGGTATTTAGGAGTCATTGAATCATTCATTTAAATCATTTTAATTAAACATTTTTAATTAGACAGCAATTACGTTTTTGTCAGAACCTCTAGTAAACCACATGTTATTTTGTTTAATTGTCTATTCAGAATCGTGGCAGAATCATGATCTGTTTTATACAAAAAAATAAATAAATATATATATATATATATATATATATATATATATATATATATATAATAATAATCGTGCAGCTCTATTCTCTTGTCATCTGTACATTCATCTTTCTCAGTTAAATTGCTGATGTTCGCTGTCTCTGTGTTGATTTCAGGGCCAGTGATGCTGGATGAGTTTGTGGAGTGGCATAAAGCCAAAATTGCATTATAGCAAAACCAGACGCTGAATTAAAGCACATCAGATTTTTTTTTTTTTTTTCGGTGTGCCCCAGGCTGCCCCAGAAGATGGCATACCTCTTGAGGATTGCTTCAATGTATCCGATGCCCATTTCGGATCATCACTACCCAGAGACATTTACAGTGTTACTTTAAAAGGAAAATGACACAGAAGAATCACAAGACAAACAAAAGGGGAAATATTTTTCATATGTATTGATTTGTTGAACAGTTCTATTGCCAGTGTTGTATTTTTTTCTGAGAGGGAAACGGTCTCTTTGTAATTTTTGTCCCTTTCTTTTTTTTTCCCTTAAAGTTTTACTTTGTTTATAGTGTCTTGAAAAGGAAATAAATAAAGCAGTTGTAAATTATTTTTTCTTCTGGACATTAGTGGCTTGGCATACACAGCAATGTTAGAGCAATAAAGCATTATTCAACAATCTAAATGAAGCATGAATAAAAAAAAATACTCTCACACACATTACTACTCAGAAGTTTGGGGTCAGAAAGATTTTTTATTTATTTATTTTTTAAATGAAAGATTCTTACGCTCATCTAGGCTGCATTTATTTGATCCAAAATACAGTAAAAACAGTAATACTGTGAAATATTACAATTATTTATATGCATATGTTTTAAAATGTAATTTATTCCTGTGGTGCAAAGCTAAATTTTCAGCATCATTACTCCAGTCTTCAGTGTTACATGAGCCTTCACAAATCATTCTAATATGCTGATTTGATGCTCAAGAAACATTTCTTCTTTTCAAAGTTGAAAAAAAGTTGTGCTGCTTCATAATTTTATAGATTTTTTCTTCAGGTTTCTTTGATGAATAGAAAGCTCAAAAGAGCAGTGTTTATTTTAGATTTTTGTAAATTAAATGTCTTTACTGTCACTTTTGGTCAATTTAATGCTCTTTACTGAAATAATATCGTTTAAAAAATCGTACTGACCTTAAACATCTGAACAAGTACTGTATAAGCAATAAGGTACGAGAGGCTGTGCTGTATCGTGAATAAGTCACGGCTGAAGGGCCTTGTTAGGCACGGCGCAAATTAGGACCTGCAACCCCTTCAGCCATAACTTATTCACGATACATTACTATCCTTGTGTACCTTATTGCTTTTATAAAACGGTTACCACATAATACATATATTAAAGCCAAAAAAATATGTATCAATGCAATTTTCATGAAGTAAAGTCTGAAAAAACCGTGAACAGCAGCAGAAGTTACATTATTTCACCATTAGATGGCGGCAAAGACTGTCTTTATGAGTGTGTCAGTCAGTAGCGAAGACTTTTACATTGAAAAGACTGAATTGTTGTGAACAGAACAAGACACAACTGAAAAATGCTTTGACTAGCGCTGTCAGTCACGGGAAAACCCCTTAACTGTTAAAAAGAAGATATTGCAGCGGATATTTAAACATTTTTTTATTATGAACATAGGACTGAAGGAAAATGCTAAAGCTGAATGCAGATAATAAACTCGATCGATCTTTTTCTCACAATACTCTTCTATAATACAGTAAGCTTCAATGAACAATATTGAGAACAAACAGTTTATATTGCTAAAAGTGGTTGCTAAGGGTGTTATGCAGTGATACACAGATCCATTGGATTAAGCAGTGTTTTATCGTGAATAAAACAGCTATTGACCAATCAGAATCAATGACAGGAACTGTTTTATAAAAATATCTTTGATTACATCTTTAATATATGCAACAAAATGACTACTGTTGAAAGAACATGTGATGTTGTCTGTATAAACAGTTAACCATATACACAATTGCATAAGTTTTACACTTAATTTTTTTGACAGAATGACAGGTAAGGTAAGTCAATTGTCCAATCAGACTCAGTTATCACAAAATAAAGAAAATCAGCATAAACTAAATTTCACCCACAAAATTTTCAAAGTTCCTTACAATGATTGTTTCCTCCATTTTGTGTCTCTTGACTTGTTTGTGAGACTCTGTCTCCTTCTGTAGCTGAAACACTGTTTTCATGGAAAGGAGCATCTGGTTGAGTCGACTGGCTCTCAGCTGAATCTTTAACTGGGTTTAATTCTGCCTGTTTCATGATGGCATTGAGTCGCGTCAGTGATTTAGTTCTGATTTTTGGCCTGACCTCGTCTTCACCCTCCATCCCAGAGTCTTTGATGTGGCTGAATCGATTCCCTTCTTCATCATAGTTGTACAGTTTAATGACGCGGCTCTTCTTCTTTGGATGTGGACTAACCACTGATCTGAACTCTTGGTTTTGTTCTTCACCTTCACAGTCCCGAGTGTCATCCTTCCCGCCATCTGCATTTCCATTTCCTATAGCGTCTACATTATCAGAGTTCCTGCGTTCCTGATCAGCCAAACCAATGTCCACAGTGTCTTCTCCAGAATCTTGGTTTTTATGGAAGAACACTGTCTCAGGTTGTGCTCTGGTGGTTTGTTCGTTGTTTTGTCCATTGATGTGATTGTGATTATCTTTTCTATAAGGTATGTGAGCCCTTATCGTTCGTAGACACTTTATCACGTAGGATCTACTGAATGCACCAAGTGTGAAGGCCACTAAAAAGCTCACGATTACTGATGATGCCACAGCCGCCACGAAATGGCTTTCTGACAGCGTGTTGGCGTAAACCTCCCTGGTCTTCCTCGGCTGTTTGTTAATGTTAGGATTTAAGCCCACTACATTAACTCTGTAAGGCACAATTGTTTTGCTCATCTTGTCCAGGCAGATACAGATATAGAGTCCATCATGGCTGGATGTGGCCCTTAAAATCCTCAAAGTGCCATTGCATGTTTCCACTGGGTCTTTGTTTTGGTGGTTGCAGCCATCAAACAATCCAAAAGGTGTCTGCCACCACTGCCTCAGCACTGCAAAGTGAAGAATAAGCTATTATTATTAAAATTTTAGCTTTAAAATTCACACACACACACACATATCTATCTATCTATCTATCTATCTATCTATCTATCTATCTATCTATCTATCTATCTATCTATCTATCTATCTATCTATCTATCAATTTTAAACACCATCAGGATAAGTATAGTTTTAGTCTAAATTCAATTGTCACTCAGTATAGCTATAGTTCGAGACCAAAAGCTTGTTTGAAAGTTATTGATAAACTAAATATGCAATTGCAAGTATGTGAACCACTTGCAGAATCTGTGAAAATGTTCAAAATTTTAACAAAATAAGAGAGATCATTCAAAATGCATGTTATTTTTTATTTAGTACTGTCCTGAGTAAGGTATTTTACATAAAATATGTTTACATATAATCCA
Organism: Chanodichthys erythropterus; assembly: GCF_024489055.1. Lineage (NCBI taxonomy): Eukaryota > Metazoa > Chordata > Actinopteri > Cypriniformes > Xenocyprididae > Chanodichthys > Chanodichthys erythropterus. Next base: position 22,462,254 of record NC_090227.1, read on the forward strand.
TAAGACAAAAAATAGCTATTTTGTTCATGTTTGTTCTGAGCAGTTAAACTGATCTCTGTTCTTCAGAAAAATCCTCCAGGTCCTGCAGATTCATCAGTTTTCCACCATCTTTTGCATATTTGAACCCTTTACAACAGTGACTGAATGATTTTGAGATCTGCCTTTTCATATGGAGGACAACTGAGGGTCTCAAACACAGCTATTAAAAAAGGTTAAAACATTCACTGATGCTTCAGAAGGAAACACAATGCATTAAAGGGTTCAAATATGCAAAAAATGCTGGAAAACTGAAGAATCTGCAGGACCTGGAGGATTTTTCTGAAGAACAGAGCTCAGTTTAACTGCTCAGAACAAACAAGAGGCTCATGAACAACCATCACACAATAAAAAAACAGTCATATCACAAGGTAACCACACACAGTATTAAGAATCAATGGTTCACATACCTATGAAGGGGTTATTTTAATAAATTCAGCTTTTTTTTTCTTGTGGATTATATGTAAACATCTTTTATGTAAATGATCTTAACCAGGAGATTACTAAATAAAACATAACATGCATTTTGTATGATCTCTCTTATTTTGTTAAAATTATTCACATTTTCACAGATTCTGCAAGTGGTTCACATTCCTTTTCTTGCAACTGTATACACCAATCAGGCATAACATTATGACCACCTTCCTAATATTGTGTTGGTCCACCTTTTGCTGCCAAAACACCCCTGACTCATTTAGGCATGGACTCCACTAGACCCCTGAAGGTGTGCTGTGGTATCTGGCACCAGGATGTTAGCAGCAGATCCTTTAACCCTTTGATGCACAACATGGGTCAAAAATGACCCGGCTGAGTTTTTATTTTCTATATCTTTGCAAGAAATTATTTTAATCATTCAGTATTCCAGGTATTCCTCAATTAACTTGTTTTTGATCATCACAAATCCTCATTTTAATTTTTTCTTTCTTACTTTTTTAATAAAAATCATTTTTGTATCACTACCCTTCTAATGCGCAACATGGGTCAAAAATGACCCGTATTCATTTCCTATGTAATTTCAATCATGGTTGAGTGTTTCTTTGCTGAATCTTTGAAAGAAATGTATTTTATCATTAATTTATTCCAGGTATTCCTTAAATATCTTGTTTTTGATTGACAAAAATCATTATGTTCATTTTTTCTTTCTTACTTTATAAACAAACACAGTTTTTGTTTGTCTACATCAATTTTACACACATGGGTCAAAAATGACCCGTATTCATTTCCTATGTAATTTCAGTCATGACTGAGTGTTTCTTCGCTGAATCTTTGAAAGAAATTTATTTTATCATTTATTTATTTCAGGTATTACTTAAATATCTTGTTTTTGATTTTCTACAAATAATTATGTTTATTTTTCTTTCTTACTTTATAAACAAACACAGTTTCTACATCAATTTTACACACATGGGTCAAAAATGACCCATATAGAAATCTTTAAGATTTGCAAATTTTTGCAAGTAGGAACATATTTACTGCAGACAACTGTTCATCTGCCACACATTTCACATCTTAACAAGGCTACTTTTGTATATTTGATGGATGTAAGTCTTATTATATTTAATATATTAGGCTATATATTTCATAATTTTTAATTTTTTGTCATAAATCAATGCAATTGGTCATCCTTTATGTCTGTCAGCGTTCCTGAAATGTAACAGTTTTGGACAAATACAACATGAGTCTAAAGTGACCCGAATTAGTTATTTTCTATATCGCATATATTACAATAAATAAATTTTATCATTCATTATTCCATCTATTACTCAATAACCAAATCCTTATTTTAATTTTTCCTTTCTTTTTGAATTAATTTTTTTGAATGTGTGTGTCATTACCTTTCTAAAGGCCAACGTATACTTCACTTTTTATGTGTACGTGAGGGTCAGCATACAGATTTTTGTAACTTTTTATAATTTCCGCCGGATTTCTGTAACTGTGTATGTGCAACCCTGCACATACACATTTAAATTGCGTTTGACTGTTCGCAAAGTACACTTTCAGCTTTTTTTACAGTGATGTCATAATCCACCTCAGTTCTGTTGAGGACCAGCCACTAACACTCTAGATAAAGAAAATCAAAAGCACTGTTGATCGATTCACTTATTATATATTTTCACTGTTGGACAGAAACCTTGTTCAAAGTACTTTTCAGGAACACTGATAGATGTAAAAGGTGACCAGTAGCATTGGTTTATGACAAAAAATACAAATTATGAAATATAATATACAGCCTATTATATGAAATATAATATGTCTTTCATCCATCAAATATACAAAAGCAGCCATGTTGAGACATGAAATGTGTGGCGGATGAACAGTTGTCTGCAGTAAATATGTTCCTTCTTGCGAAAATTTGCAAAGGTTTCTATATGGGTAATTGTTGACCCATGTGTGTAAAATTGATGTAGAAATACAAAACCTGTGTTTGTTTATGAAAAAAAGAAAGAAAAAATAAACACAATGATTTGTTAAAATCAAAAACAAGATATTTAGGGAATACCTGGAATAAATAAATGACAAAATACATTTCTTTCAAAGATTCAGCGAAGAAACACTCAGTCATGACTGAAATTACATAGGAAATGAATACGGGTCATTTTTGACCCATGTGTGTAAAATTGATGTAGACAAACAAAAACTGTGTTTGTTTATAAAGTAAGAAAGAAAAAATGAACATAATGATTTTTGTCAATCAAAAACAAGATATTTAAGGAATACCTGGAATAAATTAATGATAAAATACATTTCTTTCAAAGATTCAGCAAAGAAACACTCAACCATGATTGAAATTACATAGGAAATGAATACGGGTCATTTTTGACCCATGTTGCGCATTAGAAGGGGTTTTCATAGCTTGTGCATCAAAGGGTTAAGTCCTGTAAGTTGCGAGGTGGGACCTCCATGGATCGGACTTGTTTGTTCAGCACATCCCACAAATGCTCGATTGGATTGAGATCTGGGGAATTTGGAGGCCAAGTCAACACCTCAAACTCATTGTTGTGCTCCTCAAACCATTTCTGAACCATTTTTACTTTGTGGCAGGGCGCATTATCCTGCTGAAAGAGGCCACAGCCACCAGGGAATACTGTTTCCATGAAAGGGTGTACATGGTCTGCAACGATGCTTAGGTAGGTGGTATGTGTCAAAGTAACATCCACATGGATGGCAGGACCCAAGGTTTCCCAGCAGAACATTGCCCAAAGCATCACATTGCCTCCGCCAGCTTGCCTTATAGTGCATCCTGGTGCCATGTGTTCCCCAGGTAAGCGACGCACAAGCACCTGGCCATCCACGTGATGTAAAAGAAAATGTGATTCATCAGACCAGACCACCTTCTTCCATTGCTGCGTGGTCCAGTTTTGATGCTCACATGCCCACTGTTGGTGCTTTCAGCGGTGGACAGGGGTCAGCATGGGCACCCTGACTGGTCTGCAGCTATGCAGCCCCATACGCAACAAACTGTGATGCACTGTGTATTCTGACACCTTTCTATCAGAACCAGCATTAACTTCTTGAGCAATTTGAGCTACAGTAGCTCGTCTGTTGGATCAGACAAGGGCCAGCCTTCGCTCCCCACGTGCATCAATGAGCCTTGGCCGCCCGTGACCCCATCGCCAGTTCACCACTATTCCTTCCTTGGACCACTTTTGGTAGATACTGACCACTGCAGACTGGGAACACCCCACAAGAGCTGCAGTTTTGGAGATGCTCTGACCCCATCATCTAGCCATCACAACCCTTTTCAAACTCTTTCAAAACCTTAGTCTTGCCAATTTTTCCTGCTTCTAACACATCAAATTTGAGGACAAAATGTTCACTTGCTGTCTAATATATCCCACCCACTACCAGGTGTCGTGATGAAGAGATAATCAGTGTTATTCACTTCACCTGTCAGTGGTCACAATGGTATGCCTGATCGGTGTAAATACTGTATACACACACACACAGCAACTTTGGGGTTGAATGGTTGAGCTTGGCAAATGCAATCAACACTATACAATTTGTGTAAAATTCAAGAAAATAGAGTAAGATTGTACATTTGTATTCACAACATGCTGTAGAAAAAAATGTCTTTGTATTTGTGCTGCTCACCTTCATTTCCTTCATCTTTGCACTGAAACGTCAGCGTTTCTCCTGGATGAATATGAACTGAGTTTTCAGGTCTGATCTGCAGATGGTTTGTTTGGCTCATTAGAGTCTCTGGTGACTGTTGAGAGTTTCTCTCATAAATGTCACTGCGTTCTGTCCTGCTGCTACTAATACATGGAGAGTTCCATAGGAGAATCAAACTCAACAAAGAACTGATTCTGACCTCCATGGTCTCTATTAAAAAATAAATAAATTAATTAAATTAAAAAAAAAGAGACGTTTATTAACTTCATACCATGTACCAATATTACTGCATTTGCAATAATTATGTTAATATAAGACAGCTCTTTGACCCAAGTCATTCATATTATATATCTATGTACAGCAGCCAGAAAAAAAGTACTAATGATTTGTCTTCGCAAAACAAGCAAAACCTGAAATGTTGTCAAAGTAGAGAATTTCTTACTGTTATTATTAGAAGAATGAAATACATTTAAAACCACACCGATATATGACCTATATTTAAATATCACTCAGATCAGCCAGTCAAATACTCACAGAAGAGGTCTTGTAGTTTGTGCTGTTGTCTCAATAAGAAGAGTAAAGTACAGTCCTCACATGACAGCTCTTATATTTCATCTCGTGCTCCATGTTTAAAGATTAACATTTTTTTCTCTTCAATAATAGACAGGATGTCATGTGGATGAGAATGCCGGTTTATTATGGCTGAACAAATGTGAGTTTTAGGTAATTAGTAACATTCTTTGCCACCATGATAAATTTATGCAGAGTAGCAAATGAGAAATTGACTGTTGTTCAAGCAGGTATTCTGATTGTATTCATTCAATGCAATATAACAGCAGAAAATCATATTTGGGTATAACTCTGATGTATTTCTCTCAGTGGTGCATCGCTTTCCAAAAATGGTTGACAGATTTGTTCTGATGAGTCTTGAACAGGAGGGAAAACAAACTAAATGCAAATCATGAAACATTTGTGGACTGTTCAAAAATAAAAGGAATTTTAAAAATGAGAGTTTGTTGTTGTTGTTGTTGTTGTTGATGTCAAAGGCTGTGCGTCTAAACAGCAAAAAAATAAATAAATAAAAAATTCAGGCCCTTCATAGATATGACATTTAAATTCTGTTCCCTTTACTTAAACATATCTAATTTTGTCACAACTTAATTTAATTATGTTCAATCAACCTAATATAACTAAAACTGAAGTTTACTTAATCTGTGTTAAAACTACACAAATAATTTTTGATGACATAACTAAATTGGCAGTGGATCTGTAGTTCCCGCCATGCTTTGCAAAGGACTGCATTAGGAGAGTAAATTAAAGGATTAAAGTGTTATTTTATGTGATTTTCTGTAAAGGGAAATATGTTGTTAGTTGTAAGTGTTAGTGTTTAATGTTCATTTATGTTGGACATTTAGAGGAGTGTCTGTAATGTTTTTTTAATTTCGTGGTTTCCATTATGCAGAAGAGTGGCGCTTGTGTTTAGGCTGTGGGCACTCACACCATGCTAATGTCAGGAGTGACACTAATCTATTTTATATGTTCAATATATTGTGTACAATGATGAATGAAATTATAAATTATAATTGATTCTCTTATGATATGTTTTAACGTAAGTTTGACAAATATAAAAAAGTGTTTTAAAAATCATTTAAACTGTATTTGACCAAATTGAGTTGGACCAACTCATTTACATTTCATTACATGAATTTGTTTTCATGAGTTGGGGCTACACATGTTTATTGAATGGAAATCCTGCCCTCAATTAAAATGCGCAACACACGCCTCATGAGCAGCAGAACTTTTATTATGCCGCAGTCTCCGGCGCCGCTTCTGCTTTTCCAGTCATGAGTATGAGGTAACGCAGCTCTGTTTATCATATTAGATACATTTGAGTGTGTTAAATGATTAGCGTTACTCTGTGCGTTCGCTCGGCGGCTGCTGTGAGACACTGTTGCACACTGCAGTAAGATAAATCGATTTTAGAAATATTGGATGGCTTGCGTTGATAAATGGCATGCAATTCATTTTTAAAAGGTATTGTATCATGGAGAAAATTCTGTATTACTGTTACTAAAAATGAAGCTGCATCTGATTATGCTATGTTAGCCACTTGACAAAATAGTGTTTTTCTCTGAGGCATGGTAAAGCATGGTACTCGAAAAAAATCAAGAAAATTAGATTTAAACAATAAGACTAAACGTGTGGAGCTATATAACAATAATTCATTTTCTTTCTATAAATGTATCAAAACAGTTGTTCCCTTGTCTTTTAAAACATGTAAATATTAAAGCGTCTTTGGTGTTTCCATGGTTTCTACAAAATAATACCGGAAACCGAGAGTAACGCGGGTATGACGCAATTGACAGGCGACTCCTCACACGTCCCGGAGCCTTGGTTAAAATTGCAATTTTCTCACGATTTACAAACAGTTGCAAACATTTGTGATATTGTAAGTACTCAACTGAACAAAATATATAACACTGGGCCAGTGGGTTTTTTTTTTTTTTTTTTTTTGATATTTTACTGCAAAATTCTTACATATTGTACCTTTAATGCCCTGATGATTTGTGTCCTGAAGAATGGATGTGGATGTGGTAGTCATTTTATGGATGTGGAAGATCACGGTGCCAGCCAAATTTCGTACACAAATGTACATTACTCATCAATAATGGTATATCGAATGTGATTGGACCATAGTGACCTGCGTTGAGAAAAGTACATCACGTAACGTCACCCTACTTCAGCAGCGATCTAGACCATTTTCGATTTTTTTAGCAATAATTATACATCCAAATAAAAACAACTTTCAGGCTGTGCACACCAGTGATCCTCATGAAACGTTACAGAGTTTTTGCCACAAGGTGGCAGCAGTAAACTAAAAGATCACATGGTCTGTGAAACTTTTGTGTTTCTCTTTCATTTGTGGCCTTGCTTTTCCGAGCTGGCTATAGAAAACTGGATATAGAATTCTCGAAACAGCGAATAAAAGGCAATCCTCTTTCTCAGAAAAGTCTGATTATGTGGATCGATTTTCACCCTGTATGTTTCCCTCTGATAAATGGATGAGTTGCAGAAACACACTCGAGTGTCAGCAGTGAGGCCCCTCCCTCAGACCACAGAGCACTTGAAAGACACGAGGAAATAGACACAACACACAGTAAAACACAGTCCAGTGGATTACAGTCTCTGGAGGATTGAGGAGAAACCTGTCTCTGAACTGTGAATGTCTATCATCTGTGCATATGAATGAGTAAATTATAAGAAGCATCTGTTCATACCTCATTTGAATATCCTCAACCAGCTGGGGAAAACACGAAGAGTTTTGCAGGTAATTAAAGGAATTTAAGGTTCTTGCAACATTACAGATCATGTTTACTGATTTTTTTTTTTCAAAGTCACTTTTAGGGGGGTTTTCATGTGGCTACACTCAACATCTCGCCTCTTTGCAGTGTTTTTCTCTTCTTTTGGTGTGTTTGTTGTGACATGTTTTAGTTTGTTTGCGTGTGTTGAAAAGGGAGGGGTTGGTACGCTATAACAGCCTGTAAATGAAACTGCTATATTGATACATTTAACAGGGTTTTATGTTCATAACAATATAAAGAAATGTTTAATTTGTGATTTCCTGGCCTGGAAAACTCATGAATGAAATAGTGTGAGTGCAGTCTCTATAAAATATTTATTATTAGTATTATTTTATCCAGTAATCACTAACATTTGCCAAAACTACGGGAAACTTGATTTAGTCCAATGGATACAATGTTGTGTTGAATTTTCTCTATTGAAAATGTTACATTCCAAACATACAGGCCTACATTTTTTTTTTAACAAAAACATATTGCCCCTCAAACAATAAGAGTTGTTTATTTGTATTTAAACACTGGCTGTTTATGGCTGCATGACTGTTTTGTTCAGTCATTTAGAAAAAGTAGAAGTTACATTGAGCCCAAACAATTTTTGAACGCTTAAACAAAACTTAAAAATGTCTGTATGTCATTGAAACTACATCAACTGATGTCATACATTCACTAAAATTACTAATATTTAGCAAAAATTAAAGTCGGATGAAATAATAGTAAGAAATAGAGCAGTTATTGAAGAATTAGTAAAAAACTAAAAATTGTTTGTGTGTATATATATAATATAATATAATTAATAAATATATATATCAACAACTGCACCTAATTGCATATTTTTGCTCAGTCTGCATCAGCTTGATGTGTTAAATACGATACAAAACAAAACACAGGCCTATGAAAACGTTATGTATATAATATATATATGTAAAATGTATAAGTGTGTGTATATATATGTATTTGTATCGTATTTAACACATCAAGCTGATGCAGACTGAGCAAAAATATGCAATTAGGTGCAGTTGTTGATATTTATATGACCAAAAAGTATTATGAAATTCTGATAATTTGTAATGTAACACAATGAAATCTTTATAACTATAGCAGTCTACTCACATAAAATGCATATAAATGTGTATAAATAGTTAGTAAGTAGTAAGTATAGGTGTCACTCAATATCTCCCCTTAATATGTCTTTGATAATATTTAAATGCATATTTGTGGAGGCAAAACATATAATGCAATGCGATACAATGATAATTGAAAGATGGACAAATAAACGTTCCTCAAAAGCCTAATAGATCATATTTGATTCTCACATTTTAACAAGATATCTTGAAATATCAAGAGAAAAGATCCTGTAGCATTGAGCACAGATATCATTTTGTTAATTTTTTTTTAATGCAATGACACTGACACATTTTAAGTGTCCAGATACTTTCTGAAGCCTTTCAAACAGCCCAAATAAATATGTCACCAGTTGAAGACGCACCCTCTGTGAAAACACAATGCCATCGCTGACTCATTCTCATGATCCTGATAGTCAAGAATGAAGAGCCATGTGTTGTGAAAGGGATTTATATTGTGTTTGTCTTCAGAAACCAGGATCTTTTGTGCTGTCAATTGGATGGTGTGGTTCTGGTCTGGATGGGTGTATGGTGTCTTAAACAGATTTATCTGAGCTTCGTATCGATCTTTCCTCTCTCGCAGTCGTGTGTAATCCTTTTAAAGCTGTGTGGCGATGTGAGTGGTGTGCGTGTTCGTGAATCCTGCAGGACAACCCCTGGTGCTCCGTCAAGAGAGATAAAAAGCAGAACAATACAGTAAACTAAAGGAGGGGCCAATAGTATTTATCAGACGTTTGAAGACGTTTTTCTGTTTTTTTTTGTTTTGTTTTGTTTTCCCCTTTTTGCTCTTCTGGTATGACAGAGTGATACTGACTCATGTTCCACTGATCATGTGACTTTTAGATGTGTTCTGCATGTAGGAATAGTTCCTGCCATGTCATTCCAAACCCATGTTTTCTTGAGGCAAGACAATACAGGCCAAACCCAGTGTTTTTCATGCACTGGTAAATTTTCGCTTCCATTACATGTCTTCTTTCAGACTAGTAGAAAGAAAACATCCACAATACATATTTAATTGTGTATTTTATCACACTTTAAAGGCAATGAGATTATTTTCTGTCCTGCACTGAGAGCGAAAGCTCCACTTCAGCAGCTTTACATACACCAAACTTTACAGTTTTATTCCTATCTATATTCTGAAGGTTTTTACTGGGGGGTTTGTTCATATATCATTCACCTGATATATGTGTTTAACATTTTATTTCTAAAAATATTACTTTTTTCTTTTCTGACAGTATTTTCTGATCTGTAGAGTAATAAAAATCCCTTCTGTAAAAACCTTTTAACTCTAATATGTCAACAAAATGAAATAAGAATTTTGAACCTGGCTGGGCATTTATGCAAGTGAGTGTAGCCTATATTTAAAGGTGCAGTAAGTGATCTGGAATATGTTAGCGTTAGCCTGCTAGCATTGAAAGCATATGATCCCACCCTCCCTGCAAAAGCCACGCCTCTTCCAAAACACATGAACACGTGGGCACACACACAGCTGCTCTCGGCAAAGCGTCAAAAGAAACAGCGGTAAATTACCTAATTTCTCAAAGCACATAACATTACAATAGTAATGAATGTAAACAACTTAGCTTGTACCTGACTGCTGCAGATTAATTTCGGTGTTGAATCTGTTGACATGGAAACGGACTGAACAGCTCTGGTTAGAACGTCACAGGTTGCCATCTCTTAATTACGGTAGTTATGACGTGAACGCAAAATAAGCTTGTTGTTTTGATACGGTAGGAACTGTAAAAGGTGGCTGCTGTCCTGTTTGTATGTGGTGGTGCTCCGACACTGAGGTATGTCTGTATAAACTCTACATGAAACAAGTTGATGTCTGCACAAACAGGGTGTGCAAGGGTGTGTAAAAACTAGGGACGGGCATTTAAAAAAAAAAAATATTGCATTAGAATATTTGTGCTCATAAAAAACGAATATTCGAATATATTAGTTTATTTAAATGACATTTAATGAGAAAGACGTTATTTTTTTAATCATCAAATTTTTGTTGCCATTTCTAAACAAACTTACGATTAGGCAATATACACAACAAGCTAAAGTCCGTGAGGCAGACGAAAATGTTCTGTCATCAAATACAATCAACTTTTTAACATGCTCCACAGTGCCACCCAGTGCATTTAGTTATAACTGTGATTGGGATTTATCATTGATTTACTGCATTTACGGCCAGCAAAACAACATTGTAAAACTCGAATAATATTTTTATTTTTCGAGTAGTAATTACAGATTGAATATTTAACTATTCATGTACACCCCTAGTAAAAACATACGTTAACAGGACATTGTATTATTTAATTCAGACCGAATATAAAAATTGGGTGAACATTTTATGGTTCTACACCTTCCACAGACCACATATATATTTATAAAAAGAAAAAAGCATTTAGACTGATTAACATAGTGATTTTCAACCAGTATAACAAAAATGTTTCTCAAGAGAATCACCAATTGCACCTTTAAAGGGATAGTTCACCCAAAAATGAAAATCTGCTTACCCCCAGTGCATCCAAGATGTAGATGACTTTTTTTCTTCAGTCGAACGCAAATTATGAACGATCGGTTTGTGCGAGAAACCGAACATTATTTATATAATTTTTACCTCTAATACACCACTATGTCCAACTTCGTTCAGCTTCCTGTTAGTGAGGTCAAAAAACGCATTGTGAAGACGGAAGTGATGTCTCGCCCATATACTTCAATGAGCGCGAGACATCACTTCCGTTGTCAGAGCGCGATCAGACCTCACTAGCCGGAAGCTGAACGGAGTAGGACATAGTGGTGTATTAGAGGTAAAAAATGATATAAATACTGTTCGGTTTCTCACACAAACCGATCGTTTCGTGTCTTAGGACATCAATGTGCCGTCACGAGCCGCAGGGTTTAATTTGGATTTGTCTATGGAAGTTTTTTCGGCTCTTATTGTTCAAGTTCCCAATCACTGCTATTATTTGACTGACAGACGGCAGCGGTTGCAGTTAAAAATCATAATTTGCGTTCGACTGAAGAAAAGTCATCTACATCTTGGATGCACTGGGGGTAAGCAGATAAACATCAAATTTTCATTTTTGGGTGAACTATTCCTTTAATTAGATAACACCTCATTTGCATATTTAAACATAACAATTTAGAAAAGTTGTAATTCAAAACCGTTGTCTTATGTTGTGAGTAATTAACTGGGGAAAGTATGGTGATATTTACTAGTTAAAATCCCTTTTCACCTGTAGTGTCTTGCCATAAACCCCATATTATTGTCTTTTACACAAAAGGATTTTTTTTTTCTTTCATTTTTGTGTTCAGAGATTTGCACTGTATACTTAACGTCAAACTGTGTTGAATGTTATTCAGGCCAGAGAAACACATCCAGGGGTGCGTTTCCCGAAAGCATTGTTGGTGAACCATGGCCGTAAGTCCCATTGAACTCAATTGGTATCGACGGAACTTGCGACCATAGTTTGCTTTCGGAAACGCACCCCACAACGGTGTTTCCACGTTAGCTTTTTATTGCTCTGTTTTATAAATGACACTCATAACTCAATTCTTGTTCTGTATTGCTACCGTATTTCTTCCGAAAACACACACTTAAACCGAAACCGATCAGGCAAATGAAGAAGATATTGGTGTAAGTGTAAAGCAATCCAAGCTCCTAGGTCAATAACCCACAGAGTGTTCCTGCATAATGATCTTGTGTCTGTGTGTCATTCCAGACTGCAGCATGTTCTCGTCAGTGAAGCCGTTTGAAGGGCAGCAGTTTTCAGCCCTGAGGAAACAGTGCCAGCAGAACAGGACTCTGTTTGAAGACCCAATCTTCCTCCCTGTGGACCAGTCCCTCTTCTTTCACGGAAACCGCATTGGAAAAGTCACCTGGAAGAGACCAAAGGTATAAAGAAAAATAGCTTTTTTAGTTTGCAAATTCTACTTTGATGCAAATAATGTGTCATTTCTTACATAATGTGAATTTGTTGTTAAGTTTGTGTGTAGTTATTGTATTCTAGCTTACTTTTGTCAGAAAATAATGGTCTATCATTTTTATTACATAAATAAAATTTAGATACAGATTCATTCCCTAAATCTGAATTATTGGTCTATATTTTTTACTATTTTATTAATAAAGAAATCTAAATATTTTATTAGATTTATTTAATAAGTCTGAAATATCGGTCTATTTTTATTTATTTATTTATTTATTTATTTACTCACTCTGAACTTAAAGTTCAGTATTTGAACAAACCCCTGAAGTATTACAAAAAGAATAGTCAGCGAACAACACCTATTATTATGAAGGAATTTATCAAAAGACCTGATAATTAGTGGCCTTTAGTAACTATTAATAATTGAATCCATTAAAGGTGGCTGCTTAGATTAAACCTATCACCTAAATAACCTGGATGTTGGCATTAATCATATCTGAGCTCTGTGCTTATGGAAGGTGTGGCTCTTCTGGCCGCAGATCTTATGTAACTGGACACCACTTGTAACTTGCGCATTTAAAATGATGGCAGATAAATGTGTTTGTAGTTAAAACAATAAACTCTTCTTACAGTCCCCTACTTGACATTATTATATTTAGCCAAAGATTATAATAGTTATTGTTTCAAAATGTGCCTGAGTAAATGTTTGTGTACAGGAATAATTTCCTGTAGCTGTCATAACTGGTGTCTTGGTGTGTGATAAATACATCCTGGTTCAGGTGTATTTACATGCTGAGAGAACAGATTTAAGTAGATAATCTATGCCAGAAATGGGTGGCTTAGAGCTGTTGATGAAATCTGTTTCATGTGCAATATTTAGTACACTACCATTCAAAAGTAAGATTGTGAAATATTATTACAATTTAAAAAAAAAAAAGAAAAAATCTATTTGAATAGATTTTAAAATGTAATTTATTCCTGTGATGCAAAGCTGAATTTTCAGCATCATTACTACAGTCTTCAGTGTCACATGATCCTTCAGAAATCATTAAAATATGATGATCTGCTGCTCAAGAAACTTATCTTGTTATTATCAATGTAAAAAAAAAAACAGTTGTGCTGCTTCATATTTGTGTGGAAAGACAAATTCTTCAGGAATCTATGATGTAACATTATATTTGTAACATTATAAATGTATTTACTGTCACTTTTGATCAGTTTAATGCATCCTTGCTGAATAAAAGTATTAATTTCTTCCCAAAAATAAATAAATAAAAAACAAATATATACAGTACAGTCCAAAAGTTTGGAACCACTAAGATTCACTAAGTTTCGTCTGCTCACCAAGGCTACATTTATTTAATTAATATTTCACAATATTACTGTTTTTACTGTATTTTTATTACAATTTAAAATAACTGTTTTCTATTTGAACATATTTAACAAAGTAATTTATTCCTGTGATGGCAAAGCTGAATTTTCAGCATCATTACTCCAGTCTTCAGTGTCACATGATCCTTCAGAAATCATTATAATATGCTGATCTGCTGCTCAAGAAACATTTCATGTGTACAATTGTACAAAATATTTGTGTACAATATTTTTTTCAGGATTATTTGATGGATAGAAAGTTCAAAAGAACAGTGTTTATCTGAAATCTAATCTTTTGTAACATTATAAATCTCTTTACTGCCACTTTTGATTGATTTAATGCATCCTTGCTGAATAAAAGTATTCATTTCTTGAATTTCTTTTCAAAAAAATAAAAATAAAAATTCTTACTGACCCCAAACTTTTGAACGGTAGTGTATAATGCTACAGAAGCTTTGTATTTCAGATGCTGTTCTTTTGAACTTTCTATTCATCAAGGAATCCTGGAAAAAAAAAAGTACACAACTGTTTTCAACATTGAAAATAATCATAAATGTTTATTGAGCAGCAGATCAGCATATTAGAATGATTTCTGAAGGATCATGTGACACTGAAGACTGGAGTAACGATGCTGAAAATTCAGCTTTGCATCACAGGAATAAATTACTTTGTCAAATATATTTAAATAGTACACAGTTATTTTAAATTGTAATAATATTTCACAATATTACTGTTTTTTTTACTGTATTTTTAATTTAAAAAAATGTAGCCTTGGTGAGCAGACGAAACTTCTTTTAAAAACATTAATAATCATGTGGTTCCAAACTTTTGGACTGTACTGTATATATAATATATATACACTGCCCTCCAAAAGTTTGGAAACACCCCTGGCAAAGTATGGTTTTGGACGATATCAGCATAAATCCTTATCATTTTTTGGTGCAAATACATTACAGTAACTTGACATTATCATTGAAGACCAGCAATAATAATTTTCATTTTGATTACATAATAATGGCATTATATACATGTCAAAGTCAGACATGCCCCTTTGCCAGCTGTGATGCCTGGTTACTGGTTTAAACTTGGCCCAGGTTTGTAAAAGAGTTTTGGGTCAGCAGCACAACTTAATAGCTTCAACAATTGATTGCCAATTAAGTTTAGAATAAAATGAACCAATTAGAATCCAGTTTAGGTCAGATAGCTGCTAATGGTAGCCTGACTTCGTCATACTCATATTCTAGGCAGAATGTGAGTCTGATACTGCTCCATTGCACTTGAATTATGGGGCGTGTCTTAACCGAACCAGTAAAAAACAACAACTCTGCACTCAATTGGATAGACCTACAACCAATCAGAGCAACGCAGTAAGTGACGTATGTTGAACTTGTACTTAAACTTTTGCTGAATCCCGTTGGAAGGACGGCAAACACATCTTTCCCATCGACAAATGCCTTGATTGCGGTTCTTTGTTCGTCTTTAAAAATGAATGTGCTGTCGATTTCTTTTATTACAGACGTGATAGCGGAATCTAAACATCTTAATTCTCCAGCTGCAGTCATCGTTGGTGAAAACCAATTCAACCCAAGCGCTCTTTGATGACGTGGGTGGTTATGTAACCGCAGATAGCCTGTCCATCATCGGTTAAAGCCCGCCCTGGCAATTTGATTGGCTCGGCCTTCTGGGAGCCGAGCATAATTACTCCACAATGGATCGAGTCCAGACCGAACTTCCCGTCCAAAAAATGTTGTGGGCGGGGTTCGGGCTGGCACCCAGGCTATGCTAATGGTGGATATTTTGATGAATTGAAAATTTAAGGTTTTTTTCTATGTATAAACTGTTTATTTAATAAAATGTTTCCGTAGTTTGCGTAGTTCCTTATCAGTGCAAAATTATCACAAATTAAAAAGGATTCATGCCAATATTGTCCAAAACCCCACTTTTCTAGAGCGTTTCCAATATATCAATTCACAAATTTTAGCAGCTCTAACCTAATTGCTCAGAAATTTATAGATTAGCACAATTTAATCAAAAGCCTTTAGATCAGAAGGTCTTTAATGAGAAACATAAATTTAGTTTAATTTCTTGACATGTACTATGCTTCTCTTCTTTCTTCCCCTCCCTACTGTTTTCAGTGTCTTTACAGCAGCAATCACACAAAAACAAGCCTAAAAGATCTTTGTCGATTAAAACTGAACCCAGTCCATTAAAGGCTCTGGGAAAATCTTTTTGGCATTCCATTAACTAGTTAAATATGTATGAGGTTTTAAGTAATCCACTGAATGGATTGTCATTTTTAGACAAGCTTAAAGGTTGTATTAGCTAGTGAGCGGCTAATGTAACCGTGTTTGCTCAGTGATTTTGATCTGTAGATTTGGCTTCTTATCGTATGTGATTTATTGTTTTTTTTTTTTTTTTTTTTTTTTTTTAATCATCTGCCAGGTGAAAATTCTGGATCTGATGACTTTGTAAATTAACAGCAAATCTCCTCAGCAAACTGCATGATTTGAGGAATCAGTCATGTCAGAAACACAAACGTTACACCCCAAAGTTTAATGCTAAGTATGAGCAGTAGTAATAGCAATGCCAATGCCACTGAATGGTTGGTCACACAGAGCAGTGTGTTTACATTTAGGGAGCATTGCTACATAGAGTACATATATTCAGGACACTCCCTTTTTCACCGTCAGTGTTCTGTTCGGGCATGTGAGTGCAATTTAGTTGAACAAGTGCAATACCATCATCCGCCCACTAAAAACCTCCTGTCATGAACTGCACCATTTATACTGTTTGTTGAAGCATTGAGGCAGAAGTCTGTTTTGTTAACTCAGGCCATTCACTCATGAATGTCACATGAAGCAGCTCTTCCTCCCCACAGCTGATGTTTTCTTTAGCATCTGAAATAATACTATCTGTTAAGTTGGAGAGGGAGAAAGAATACTCTGGGGAAAATCTGATTTATGTATTTATTTATTTATTTATGCAATTTATTTTATGATTATTTATTTATGCAATTGGAGTTTTTTTTAAAGCTTCAGGTTTGCTATGTTTGTTTATAGGGCTGCACAAAAAGGGGCAAAAAATTATATATTTTTTATACATAAATATGACTGTAAAATAATAATAATTATTATTATAATGATATTTATTATGATTTATATACAGTACAAATCTACTGGGTATTTTTGTATTTTTTTGTTTTTGTTTTTGTTTTTTTACAAAAAATACAATACTAATATTATATCTTAAATTCAGCATTTTCAGACATTAAACCACCAATCTTTTATTTTGGTGGAAAATCAAGGGGAACCATTAAAGGGTTAGTTCACTCAAAAATGAAAATAAATTCATTAATTATTCACCCTCATGTCGTTCAACATACGTAAGACCTTCGTTCATCTTCGGAACAAAAATTAAGATATTTTTGATTAAATCTGATGGCTCAGTGAGGCTGGAGCTTTACGAATCGAATCAGTGACTCGGAGCGCCATAGTCACGTGATCTCAGCAGTTTAGCCGTTTGATAGGAGATCCGAGTCACTGATTCAATTCGTAAAGCTCCGTGTTTTGAAATCGGCCCATCACTATATTGATGAAAAGTCATTTATTTTTTGGCACACAAAAATATTCTCGTCACTTTATAAAATTAAAGTAAAACTACTGAACTCGCATGAACTATTTTAAATATGTTTTTAGTACCTTTATGGACCTTGAGAGAGGAAATGTCATTTCTGTGACTCACTGAGCCATCGGATTTCAACTAAAATATCTTAATTTGTGTTCCGAAGATGAACGAAGGTCTTACAGGTGTAGAATTACATGAGGGTGAGTAATAAATGACATAATTTTCATTTTTGGGTGACCTAACCCTTTAAAGGGATAACAAAAATGAAAATTCGATAATCATTTACTCGCCCTCAAGTCGTTCCAAACCTGTATTAATATTTTGAACAATGATGGTAGCCAAACAGTTGATGGGCCCCATTGACTTCCATAGTATGGGAAAAAAAATATACTATGGTAGTCGGTGGGGCCCATCAACTGTTTGGAATATCTTCTTTTGTGTTCAGCAGATGAAAAAAAAAAAAAAAAAATCATACAGGTTTGGAACAACTTGAGGTTGAGTAAATAATGACAGAATTTTCATTTTTGAGTGAACTATCCATTTAAAGGTGCCCTAGAACTTTTTTAAAAGATGTAATATAAGTCTAAGGTGTCCCCTGAATGTGTCTGTGAAGTTTCAGCTCAAAATACCCCATAGATTTTTTTTAATTCATTTTTTTAACTGCCTATTTTGGGGCATAATTAGAAATGAGCCGATTCAGGGTGTGTGGCCCTTTAATTCTCGTGCTCCACGCCCCAAGAGCTCGCGCTTGCCTTAAACACCATAAAAAAAGTTCAAACAGCTAATATAACCCTCAAAATGGATCTTTACAAAGTGTTCGTCATGCAGCATGTCTAATCGCGTAAGTATAGTATTTATTTGGATGTTTACATTTGATTCTGAATGAGTTTGATAGTGTTCCGTGGCTATCGGCTAACATTACACACTGTTGGAGAGATTTATAAAGAATGAAGTTGTGTTTATGAATTATACAGACGAAAATAATGACAGCTCTTGTCTCTGTGAATACAGTAAGAAACGATGGTAACTTTAACCACAATTAACAGTACATTAGCAACATGCTAACAAAACATTTAGAAAGACAATTTACAAATATCACTAAAAATATCATGATATCATGGATCATGTCAGTTATTATTGCTCCATCTGCCATTTTTCGCTGAACTCTTGTTATTTAACTATGCCGAGGCAAATTCAATTTTTGTATCTAGGGCACCTATAAAGTTTCTCTATTTTTGACAACAACACCTTGATAACAGACTAACCATTAAACTATATCTTAGTTAGCCTTAGGATGAATGGTATGCCATTTCAGCAGTACTCAAAGCTGTTGTGCCTCAATGACACACTAACTGTCAACCAAGAACAGAAAAACATGGCTGATTTAATTACAGGTGCTCTGTTTTCTAACTCACAAAAACACACTGCCCTGCAGTCCTTCTGTAACTTGACTCTGTTGTATGTGTGAATATGGAGCACTGGATCATGGGAATCTTGTTGTCTCTCTATAACAGGAGCTCTGTGAAGACCCGCACTTGTTTGTAAATGGAATTAGTGCCCATGATCTGCACCAGGGGCAGCTGGGAAACTGCTGGTTCGTGGCAGCGTGTTCCAGTCTGGCCTCCAGAGAAGCACTGTGGCAGAAGGTGAGTTCATGTTATTATTGTTCCCATACCAATATAGTTACCAATGATAAGTTCTGCCTAAAAACAGTAGTAACCAATCTTTGTATCTCTTAACTTGACATGGTGTCTTAAAATGTAGTGAGAAATTTAAAAAAATGTACAGTGTCAGCAATGCCAAAGTCACAGATTTGATTCCCCGAGAATGCATGAACTGATAAAATATATATCTTGAATATAATGTTCCAAGTTCCTTTGGATAAAAGCATCTGCTAAATGCATATAAATTTGGTTACCGTGCATGGTTACCTTGGTAAGTTTTTAAAGGATTTAAACAACCTGCTCTGTAATCAGCGATATCAGCGGTCCACCTCCTTATCATTAGTTTGGTTAATGAATAGGTTAAATGTCCATAAAAGTTAATATTCCAGAATGAGTACACCCAGAACCAAGATATACTAGTAAGAAGATGTGTGAAAGATCACAAGTTATATAGAGTCTATGCCAGTGCTCGAAGTGGGCCAGTGCTCTAACCGCCCTCAACATCTGCGATTTCAAATAAGGGGGTTTAACTCTGGAGTACCGGCACTTATATTCCATTTCAAACACTTCAGTCTAGACTGGCACATTTACACCATATTTTCACTGTGTACTAGCTGATCATCATTGCTTGACCCCTTAGGGTTCATTTTCATTGCCTGCAAAATATTAGATATTTTACACTTGAGTTGTATTTTATCTGTCCATGGTGTGTCGTCACCATCACCACTGTATCTGACTTGGTTCGCAGACCAATATTATGTAGCTTAATGAGAAGCAACTTGTTTGAAGGTCTGAAAGTCTGGGTTTCCAGGAAGTTGCATTCACACCGACTTTATCATAAGTGCAAGATTTTATAATTTTTAGCTTAGAGCTGTTTATATTCTTGGACTGCTCTGTGTGTGTATATACAGTATGTATAAACACAGATCAGGAATAACATTATGACCACTGACATGTGAAGTGAATAACAGTGATTATTTCTTCATCATGGCACCTGTTAGTGGGTGGGATATATTAGACAGCAACTCAGCAAGTGAACATTTTGTCCTCAAATTTGATGTGTTAGAAGCAGGAAAAATGGGCTAGCATAAGGATTTGAGTGAGTTTGACAAGGGCCAAATTGTGATAGATAGACAACTGGGTCACATCTCCAAAACTCCAGCTCTTGTGGGTTTTTCCTAATCTGCAGTGGTCAGTATCTATAAAAGTGGTCCAAGGAAGGAACAGTGGTGAACCGGCGACAGGGTTATGGGCGGACAAGGCTCATTGATGCACGTGGGGAGCGAAGGCTGGCCCGTGTGGTCCGATTCAACAGATGAGGAGTCAGAGTTTAAATTTTACTGAAGAATAGTTTGCAGTTTCGTCAGCTGAAGTCAGCTTCAGGTCTCACAAGGAGTTTGTAGGCCGCTCTGTGCACATTCACATTTCCATAACAATTATACTCTTAACAGAGTCTACTAACTATGTCGTTACTTCAGGTTGAATGATTCTGATTGGTTAAGAAAAATAAACAAATTTGGTAATCTTCCACACATGAACAGATAGTCAGAGGTGTATCTCCATTCGTCAGGATCTTGATGAGGGGACTCTGGATTTAGGTACTGGATGGCCATTTGGGTTCATGACATGGCGTCTGCTGGTCTCAAGCAGGTCTCAGAGTGCCAGTTTTCCACCAGTACAAGGGACCTGCACAGAACTCTTGGCGCACATACACAGATACACATGATTCGCAGCTTGGTCAAGGTTGAAGTTGATCTGAGCAGGAAACTTTCCCAAAACATACTGATAACATGTTCTTTTCTCTCAGTGAGAGGTACAGACAATATTAAAAATTATTTCTAGTGTTTGAAAAGGAAAATAAATGCTTTAACATATGTTGAAGAAGTTATTCAAATAATTTAACAGAAAGATAACTGTTAACTTAGAAGATATATATTGAAGAGGCAGTGGATTCTCCTTCACTCTTTTCAGGGTTTTCTTGTTGCTGTTTTGTTTACACTGGTGTGGCAACTCTTAGGATAAGCTCATCATTTCCCACAGAATGTGACCTTTCCTCATTACACACTGTCTACAGTGTACCTGTAATCCTTACAAATTGAGCCATGGGATGTGCTTACTGAGAAAATGATGCGTTATTAAGACGAGTCTTGTTTAGATTGAATGAGATTGCGTTGATGGCTTGTGACTAATTGGAGACTTGGGGTTATCACCTTGCTCTATTTTAATTTGTGTCCACACATGATGCACAATCGTGGACAAACATCAGATCCCATGAGAGGACTTGTTTGTTTCCATGTGTTACAGTTTTCCAAATCTGAATGCTTGGAAATAGTTTTTTTTAAAGCACTTCCGTTCACTCATGAGCTTACATTCGTACGTCATCCATCTGTGTCTCTCCACGTAATTCTCATTAAAGAGCCTCGCGGGACGTCCTGCCTGTCGCTGTCACACTGCAGCGCCTGCAGTAATGCACCTTACACGGCTACACACCGCTGCGCAGTACGCTGAGCATTAGATCTCCCACTGTGTTGTGCGTTCTGTCTGTACTAGATATGTTGTTCTCTCCTGAGGTCTAATTACTGTCCGCTAACTCTTCCTGCGGTCCCCCTGAAGAGCCCCATCAGACACACACTCATAGATCTCGTCTGGCCACACACTCATGCCTAGTGAGCTGCCTACCTAGGCAGTATTTAAAGGTGCTAAAGCTGCTCTTAAAGTTGTGCAGTTACTTTGTTGCAATTTAAGTTCTCTTTTTTGATCATATTCTAATGCAACATCACATCCGTGCTTAGTAGAGAAAACAATCCCAGAAAACAAGCTCGATTGAAAAAAAAAAAAAAAAAATGTAATTAAATAAAAATTAAAATCGTTGACTTTTTGCTTGATACTTTTTCAGTAGCAGTGTTATTTTATTATTAAATATATTAAAATTAATTTTATTATTTTTATATTTTCAGCTTTCATTTTAATTTTAGTTAAAATCTTTGTTGATTTTTATATATATATATATATATGTTTTTTTTTATTTATTTTTTTTTATGTCCGTTGTAGTTTTATTTTACTTTGTTTTTATTTATTTACAAATAGGATTATGCTTCAACTTATGCTTATATGCTTATTCCAGTTAGTTGCCAAGGCAACATTTCTAATTTTTCATGTTTTCAGATTTATTTCATTAACAGTTTTTTTATAGTTTTAGTTAGCAAAAAAAACCTGTTTAATACCGCATGAAATATCAATAAAATGGTGTTATTAAAATGGTTTGTGTTTGCTATGTATTTTTATTCTTCTTAGAGGGTTGCACTGATATCTTAGTAAAATGCAAAATCAAAACCCTATTGGAATCAATTGGGATTTGATTCTCTTTTGATTCACGTAAGGTAGGCTTCTTTTGTGGCTTTCTTTTAAGATTTTTGCCAAAATTTTGCCAATCACACATACTCATCACAGTGCAGGCAATCCTAGAATGTAATTATATACTTCAAAAATACAGATTATACAATTATTTGGAACAGAGCTATAGACGTTTATTCCTGGGGAAAAGTTTTCAAAGATTATATGAGAAATTAGTACTTTACATTTATTGACTGCTTAGTTGACTTATTTCATAGCAAACAGAGACCATTTTGGTAGTTCTATGTGTGAGAATCGTACTTCTGACTCAATATTTTTAAATTATCTAGTTCACAAATTGAACTGAACTAGTTAGATCACTGTATACTTTCAGTTATGTCTCATAAAATGTCAACAGATGTATAACGGAAACACTTGATGACGTAAAAGAACTGAAGAATTGGCTTGTTGTACCAGTTCAATGAAACAAATGTTAAAAAGAACCAGTTTATGGAAGTGAGTCAGACTTCCTAGAACTAATGTGTGGCATTTGCCTAAAGGCTGGGTACATTCATTGATTGCCGATATTAATCCCATTATGTCGTGGATAGAGAGGGACACTGGTCCAGTCAGATGCCTTCATATTGACAAAACATTGACATACAGAAACAGAATGATTGACAGCGCAATTTATTTTACTGTAGATTCGCTCTATAAGCATCATAATGGCAGTGGATTACATAAGTACCAGACAAAATCTTCCAGCAATATCTTTATGCATGTGTATAACAAACAATCTTCCTACAAAATGTTGCTTTTTTCTGGACGGAATGTTAAATGAAACCATCATAAAGTTCAGGAAACAATATAGGACTAGAGCTAAAGTTTTTATTAACACAAAGAGCTTTTGTTGATTGGTGAAAGAAAGCGGATTTGACTGACCATCACAGAGAGCATCTAACCTGTCTGAGGTTTTAGGATACAGCGATTCGATCTGTCACTTGTTTTTGTTGAAGGTCAAAGAGCAAGAGATTTTGTCCTTCGTCGCTCCCTCCTTGAAGGCGAATAGGAAATACATCACTTTCCGCACCTTCGCCAGCTCGGCTATCCTTTCTCCGAACTCCTGGATGTCCGCCTCCAGGCATTTGATGGGCGAATCCTCTGGATCTCCGGCGTTCCTCCAGAACTGGCCGATGGGCTCCAGCAGCTGCCTGGTCATCAGGTTGGTCAGGTCGGGCGTCCAGAGCTGGCAGATGCCGGTGACGGTGAAACGGCCCGTTCCTTGCAGGTTCACGTTCCATTGGGAGAAGGTCAGCTCCTGCTCGCTGAAGTCCAGACGGTAGACGGACTCGTGCGGCAGGAGCAGCCTCTCGCCGTCCTGCCTCTTCTGGCCCCTCTGCTGCAGCGACTGCACCCTCAAACGCATCACCTCCGTCAGCTGCAGGTCCTCGGTGAAAGTCAGCTCCATTTCCGAACCCATGACCGGATCGCCTTCAAGTTGAGGAAGGATTCGTCTACTTGTGGCTTGTGTCTGTGTGCGACTGAATAAACTCTCTCCTCTTTCAACCTTCACTTTCCATTACTCTACCCCCACCCCTCTGCCTCTGTGGCCCCACGGGCAAAAAGCCTCATTTAGTTGGGGACTTTATTGATTCTGCCACACATGCTCTGAGCCTCTGGATGAGTTTTGGGAGCAGGAGGAGGAGCAAACCAACCTGAGATTCACTGTTAGTGTTTGACGTGTTGCAGCACTAGGCAACAGATGCTTGCTGCCGTTTAAAAACTTTAAGGATTTTTTATTGTTTTTGGTTTTTGATCATTTATATATACATCTGATTAACAACATTTATTTACAATTAACCCCACATTGTCATTAACATAATGCATCTGGACATTTGACTTCTTTTTTTTTTTTTTTTGTATTATTATTTTCATTAGATTGTCATATATCAAAAATCCAAATATAGTAAATACATTTTTTTAATCGGCATGAATGCAGTATAACAAATACTATGAGATATAATAGTATTTTATATTAATAGTATTTTATTATTGTATTAGTATTGTTTTATTGATAATAGTGTTTTATTATTCTTTATTTACTGTATCATATTATTATTTTTGTTGTTGATTATTATAGAATGAGATGAGTTTTTAGTAATTGCATGAAAAAAAAATGCCTAAAATGTACAAAAAGAGGTCTTAGGTGTCCTTAAAATCAGTTTTATTGTTAACTAAAAGTAAAACTTTTACATTTTGTTTTCTGTAATTGAAATAAGGCTGAAATAAAATAAATATTAGATGAAAAACTACTTAAAATTACTTAAAAACTAAAATGAAAATTTAAATTCCAAATATTAATAAATACTAAAATAATAATAATAATTGTAATATTGTAATAAATAAAATAACAGCACTTAAAATAGGGTTAATTTTTAGTAAAACAATTATTTAAGCAAAAAAATATATTTCTTTTGATTTGGAGTGAAATATGACCTGGGCATATTCTATCATTTGATTCACCCATAAGCTCCTATAATTCCATGAATTTCAGGTTTTTATTCACCATATTTTTCAGGTCTGGCAGTGTTAGGTTAGTTGACTCCAGTATTTTTTATTATTTTTTTTATAGGTTATTCCAGATTGGAAGGACCAGGAATGGGACAAGGATAAACCAGAGAGCTATGCTGGGATTTTTCACTTTCGGTTCTGGCGTTTTGGGGAATGGGTAGACGTCGTCATTGATGACCGACTGCCAACCGCAAACGGGCAGCTCATCTACTGCCACTCCAACGACAGTAATGAGTTCTGGAGTGCTCTGGTGGAGAAGGCCTATTCAAAGCAAGTACCACAACCAAAATAAACAGAAAGAAAACTGTCTTATTGAATGAAACTAGCATATATTTTGAGGGTTATTTCAGATAAATGTTTCTTGAGCATATTAGAATGATGTCCTTCACTGAACTGGTTCATTTATCTGATCCCTCATCAGGTTATGTGGATGTTATGAGGCTTTGGATGGTGGAAACACAGCTGATGCTCTGGTGGATTTCACTGGCGGTGTATCTGAGCCCGTGGATCTGCTGGAAGGGAAGTTTAACCAGGAGGAGGAGGCCCGTCATCAGCTGTTTGAGCGGGTTCTGAAAGTCCACGACAGAGGAGGCCTGATCAGCTGCTCCATTAGAGTGAGTTAGTTTAAAGGTGCCGAAGAACATGTTTTCAAAAGATGTAATATAAGTCTTAAGTGTCCCCTGAATGTGTCTGTGAAGTTTGTTCAAAATACCCCATAGTTTTTTTTTTTTTAAATTTTTTTTTTAACTGCCTATCATTATAAATGCACCGATTCAAGGTACGCTGCCCCTTTAAATCTCGTGCTCCATGCCCCAAGAGCTCGCGCTTGCCTTAAACACCATTAACAAAGTTCACACAGCTAATATAACCCTCAAAATGGATCTTTACAAAGTGTTTGTCATGCAGCATGTCTAATCGCGTGAGTACAGTATTTATTTGGATGTTTACATTTGATTCTGAATGAGTTTGATAGTGCTCCATTGCTAAAGCTAACATTACACACTGTTGGAGAGATTTATAAAGAATGAAGTTGTGTTTATGAATTATACAGACTGCAAGTGTTTAAAAAATGAAAATAACGACAGTCTTGTCTCCGTGAATACAGTAAGAAACGATGGTAACTTTAACCACATTTAACAGTACATTAGCAACATGCTAACGAAACATTTAGAAAGACAATTTACAAATATCACTAAAAATATCATGATATCAATGATCATGTCAGTTATTATCGCTCTATCTGGCATTTTTTGCTATTGTTCTTGTTTGCTTACCTAGTCTGATGATTCAGCTGTGCAGCTCCAGACGTAAATACTGGCTGCCCTTGTGTAATGCATTGAACATGGGCTGGCATATGCAAATATTGGGGTCGTACATATTAATGATCCAGACTGTTACGTAACAGTCAGTGTTATGTTGAGATTCGCCTGTTCCTCGGAGGTCTTTTAAACTAATGAGATGTATATAAGAAGGAAACAATGGAGTTTGAGACTCACTGTATGTCATTTCCACATACTGAACTCTTGTTATTCAACTATGCCGAGGTAAATTCAATTTTTGAATCTAAGGCACCTTTAATATCAAGTGACATGCAATAGGAAATGTGATGAACAAAAGCATAAACATTTTTATTGCAGTAATCGTATTGGATTTAAGGCAGTCAATGTAACGTGTTAATTAGATTAATTAATTACGGTAAAAAATAACGTGTTTAAAATTATTAACGCACTTGCCCCGCCCCAGACCCACGTAGGTCATCTGACATTTCATACAGTTGATTGATGATGAATGTGATGCAGGGCAACAACTCACTGTGTGATGAAGCCTATAGGATGACGTTGGAATGACCTTAAAATTCAAGATATGGGGGCAAAAACTGTCCCCTGTTGAGGTTTTGTCTCATATTTACACCATATGATATAGTGAAGCTATATCACACGAGTGCCATTTTTGTCTGAATTGCACAAGTGCAAATGCGATACTGATTTTATACAACAGTTCAATAAATAACAAGTTAATATTGTGTTATTTTAGACACAATACTGTCTGTTTTTGCTCAATTTTGCTAACAAAAATATAAAGACAACACACAGTAGTGTTTCATTTCGGAATCTACGTTTTGAACGAACCAAGTGAACAAATGATTCAACGAAACATTTACTTCACTCCTGAATGAATTAGCCATTTGAATGAATCGAATGAATGAATGAATGAATGAATCAAGGACTTAATCATTAATACATTTACCTCCACCTACTGGTAGTTTTTAAGTTTCTTATTTAGAGTATAATTTAAAAGTAATTTCATATTTCCATATTAATTAACAAAATAAATAAAATTAAAAAATTAAAAATATAGTTCACCTAAAAATGAAAATTCAGTCATCATTTACTCAACCTCATGGTCCAAAAGTTTGTGTAATAATTTCTATGTTGAATCAAATAAATATTTCTTTCTGAAGCTACTTTTTGTAATGTCTATTTGATGCTTTGCACAATAATGGCTTTATCTTTGGTGGTAATTTCTCAGCCAAATTTGATGATTAATTAATCTCTACATCATGTAATTTAAATAGATTACAAATTTTAATTTCTTGACAGCCCTAATTGGAATATGCATAATGTGTTGTACAAAATAAATAAATTTCAAAATAGTGTGTATTTTATTAGGTATTCTGATGTAATGTCCTGCCCCATAGACGTCCATTAAATGTACAGTACTTAGTATTAGTTTTTTCAAAATGTATTGGAAAAAGTTTACATTTTCTGTGGTAATCAACAGCATGCCACAGATACTATGCATAGAGTTGAATTTTCATTCAAAGCTGAATTATATGTATGTGAAGTATGTAACAGCGAATCAAGACTTCAGAATCAACTCATTGTGTTTAATGCAATAAGAAATGTGATGAACACAACTTTCATGTCGCCCGGTCTCATGTTGTCATACTGTTTTCATTCTCTTTTCCGTAGGCGACTACTCAGGCGGACATGGAAGCCCGTTTAGACTGCGGCCTGGTCAAAGGTCACGCGTACGCTGTAACTGATGTACGTAAGGTACGTCTGGGCACAGGCCTGCTGTCATTCTTCAAATCAGAGAAGCTCTCCATGATCCGTATGAGGAACCCTTGGGGCCAGAAAGAGTGGAATGGAGCTTGGAGTGACAGGTATGTGAACATCTGCAAGCTGTTAGTGTTACTGTCGAGTGTGTGGTTTATCGTTAAAGCAAACGGTTCACATTTAAACATGTCTCCAGCATCCAGAATTAATTTGCACAACTACAGAAGACTAAATTAATTACCGTGTTTTCTGCATTTGAACTGTCAACGTTGTTTGTGCAATAGGAAAGGGAACTTGGCCTTATTTTAAGCTGGAATTTTCCCTGGCCGTCCCTGATGTAAATAGTTTGATTTAAGGCTAGAGACACCAGAAGCACTTCAAATGATCATATAAACAAATTTCCCAGTTGGTAGACGGCATTTGCCTAATACTAACATTTCCTAAACAATTAGGAAGAGAAATAATTTAGATCAAAACATGCTTCATAAATAAAATATGAATAAAGTATAAACATTATTGTACATAATGCATGAGGCAACCATGTAAAAAAGAAAAAGGAAGCTATGGAAAAACAGGAAATGTGCTGACACAGAGACGCTTTGTTTGAAACCAAAGATTGTGAGTTTTTTAATCGCTATGTGTATTTGTGTGCTCATGCTGCCTCCTACTGGAGGACAAACTGAACATCAGGTGTCATATTTCAGCATTGTAAAGGTGCATTAAATCATTCTTTGTTCATGCTAATACAGCAGTTGTCTTTGAGTTTATGCTGACCATGTTCACATTGCAAGGTTTTGGGATTTAAATGTGAGAGTGAATGACCTAAATCAGGGGTCTTCAACCAAAAACCATTGGTGCTGGGACCTAATAACATGCATTTAAAGGGTTAGTTCACACAAAAATTAAATTTCTGTCATTAATTACTCACCCTCATGTCGTTCCAAACCCTTAAGACCTTCGTTCATCTTCGGAACATCTGATGTTGTTGAGTAAAGTCGTTATTTTTTTGCTTTTGCACACAAAAAGTATTCTTGTCGCTTTATGACATTAAGGTTGAACCACTGCAGTCACATTGACCATTTTAGTTAGAAAATGTTTTTACTGCTTTTCTGGACCTTGAATGACAGAAATTTCATTTTTGGGTCAACTAAACCTTTAAACCTTCATATTAATGTATTTACATTTTTATCATGCTTACATTGCCAATCCGTTAAAAAATTATATTTTAATGTAGTACAGAGTCATACATTTTTACATTTAATTCATACTTTTTAGTGGCCACTTTGTACCAATTCATTCCCTTGTTTTGATTTAACTAAAACAAAGGAATGAATTATTACAATGTGGCTACAATTGACTTGAACAAGGGAACAAATTTATAAAATTAAGGAATTCTTAATTCCTTGCCACTATTTTTTTTTTTTCTTTTTTTTCCCCACCAAATTAATCTGGGATCAAACAATAAATGGGGGCAAAATTAAACTTTCATAATGCAAAAGCAAACATTTTCAGTTACCAGAGCCACTGGTGAAATGCGCCATTAGCAGGCATATTTGTCAGTTGGTTTATTATTATTCTTTTTTTACAGTGGAAATTGAATTGCGCACTATTATGTTGTTTCTGAATCCATCTCTGTGTGTCTGTAGCTCAGAGGAGTGGAAGAAAGTCAGTAAGAGTGAGCGAGAGCGGTTGGGTGTGACCGTGGAGGATGATGGCGAGTTCTGGTGAGATTCATATCTGGACTGGTTTTGCTGTGTTTCACCAACTTCAACTCTATCTGTGACATGGTGTCATTTACCACAGAAAATAATTTAGCATCTTTCAGCTTGTCAGTAGAGCATTAAAAAGGATTTAAAAGCAGAAGCGTAAAGCTTGTATTTTGTTAAAGCATTTACACTAATTCTTCAGTGCAAAAATGATCCTCCTTTTCTGGCACATGAAAGTTACTGGGTTTACATGGTCATGACAGGAGCACTGAAAAAAAATAGTGAAATTGTTAGTAAATTTAACAAATATTTACAAAGAAATGGTAACGTTAAATTAAATGTGAAATTTTGATGTAGAAAGACTGAAATATTTTCTTTTAAAATTTACTCAATTTACAACTTTCAAAAATATATTCTAAAATATACATCTTTTTACACATAAGTTAATTTTATTACATTAGTTATATTTGAACATGCGTAATGTTTTGTGAATAAACACAACAATGTGTATTTTATTGTTTATTCTGTTGTAATATCCTATTTAATGTATTTATTGATTCATTCATTTAATAAATTTTTATTTCCAAAATAGGCGTCAAGTTGATATTTTCTGTGATAATCAACAGCATGCCACAGGTGCTGTACTACAAAGAGTTTAACTTTCATTTATAGCTGAATTATATGTATGTAAAGTATGCAGCCTTTTACTTTAGAATCAACTCGTTGACTCAAATTGAAACTCCTCAAAACCTTTCTTTTCATGACCTTTCTTTATCGTCCTGCTGTCTTTCCTTTCTCAGGATGAATTTTGACGACTTCTCTAAGTATTTCACAGACCTGATTCTGTGCCGCTTGATTAATACATCGTACTTGAGCATTCACAAGACCTGGGATGAGGAAGTGATGCGAGGCTCCTGGTGTCGCCACGACGACCCTTTAAGGAACCGATCTGGAGGCTGCATTAACCACAAAGCCACGTTCCTCCAGAACCCACAGGTGCGACACTCCTTCACAATTGCGTGTGTTGTTGTTGTGTAGATGAGTCGTGTACTGAAGAGCGTGTCATTGTGGTTTTCAGTACGTGTTTGACGTGACAAAGCCAGAGGATGAAGTTTTGATCTGCCTACAGCAGCAGGACAAGAGAGCTCAATCCAAAGAAGGCAAAGGAGAGAACATGGCCATCGGCTTTGATATCCAAAAGGTATGTCAAGTCAAGTCACCTTTATTTGTATAGCGCTTTATACAATACAGAATGTTTCAAAGCAGCTTCATAACAGTCATACAGGAAAATACACTGAACGAAATTATAAACGCAACACTTTTGTTCTTGCCCCCATTTTTCATGAGCTGAGGCACACCTGTGCAATAATCATGCAGTCAAATCAGCATCTTGATATGCCACACCTGTGAGGTGGATGGATTATCTCGGCAAAGGAGAAGTGCTCACTAACACCGATTTAGACAGATTTGTGAACAATATTTGAGAGAAATAGGCCTTTTGTGTACATAGAAAAAGTCTTAGATCTTTGAGTTCAGCTGGGGGCAAAAACCAAAGTGTTGCGTTTATAATTTTTTTCAGTGTAGCAGAATCAATGACAAATTCAAACTCTGCCATAAAGCAACTCTAAAAAGACAATATTCAGGTTGAGTCAGTGCAATGTATATGATTTTTAGTCAAACTCATTCTAACATAACAGCGGTATATCTATTGAAAGAGTTCGTTCTTATAAATATTTAGGTATATGGCTTAACGAAAGATTAGCTTTTAACGTACACATTGATAACTTGTTGAAGAAGCTTAGGCCTAAATATTTACCCTATGTTTAAAAAATGTTTCCCTTATGGGGTTAGAAAGAAAATAGAGAGTACCTTTTTTATCTCTAATTGATTATGGTGATCTTTTATATATGCATTCAGCTGCATCTCTTCTTAGGAAATTACAGAAAATGCTGGGTTAAAAACAACCCAAGTTTGTTTGAAAATGGACAAACACAGCGATTGGGATGTTTTAAACCAACTGTTGGGTTAAATGTTTGTTCAACCTTCTGGGTAGTTTTATTTAACCCAACTATTGTTTGGAAGTGACTAAATGGCTGACTTAAAATGAATCTAAAATTAAATTAAAATGTTCATTTTAATTAAACATATTAATAAATGTAAATTTTCAAGATATTTTGGGTTAATTTTAAGTAAGCAATTTTAAACAATAGTTGAGTTAAGTAAAACTACCAAGCAAACATTTAACCCAACTGCTGGGTTAAAACAACCCAATCGCTGGGTTTGACCATTTTCAACCCAACTTGGAGTCTACAAAGTGTTGGTATAATGACATCCCAGAAAGAACCATCTCAAATTATTGCATTCCCAAACACCAGGCATCCGAATGCAAGATGACAAGACAGCATTTCGTCAGCACGCTCTGAGGCGCAAATATTTAATGATGTACAAAAATTAAGATACAGTGGCTTTCCCAACTGAAGAAACTTCCATTTTTTTTATTACAGATATTTTGTGCCAATTTCCAAGGATGTGAATATTTGGTTCTCTTGAACATATGTGTTGGAAACTTTGCTTTATTCACAAATCTGCAATATTATAATTTTGCAATTACATTAAATTAGCAGCTTTGGATGGAGAAACAAAGTTCACAGTTCAATAACAGTGTTGACGTTTCAAAATTAGTGTCATTATATAGCTCAATTCAGTTTTCAAGTTTTGTTCTCATCCAATAGTGTCAGTGCAGTGAAAGTGATAATATTACTGAATTTGAAGTATTTTAAACCCCAACTAAGCTAGCAGAAATGTGACAGTGGCAAGGAACCCAAACTCCATCAGATGACCGCAATGGGAAAAAGACATTAGGAGACTGCACACTTGCACACACAGGAATATTGATTGATGTGTTCTCTGATAGGTCGAGCTCAACCGGATATACCGCATGCATGCCATTCAGAAAACGGTGGGCAGCTCCGTCTACATTAACTCCCGCAGCGTCTTTCTGCGCAAAGACCTGAAGGAGGGCCGCTATGTCATCATTCCCACGACCTTTGACCCCCACCTGCAGGGAGACTTCCTGTTGCGCATCTTCACGGATGTACCTTCAAACTGCAAGTAATACATAATATATTATACATTCTTTTCTTTTTGCATTATGGATAGTGAATGTATCGATGAAGATTGTGTGGTTTTAAGGGAGCTGACAATAGACGAGCCGCCCCAGACGTGTTGGACGGGGTGTTGTGGGTATCCAAAGCTGGTCACACAGGTGTACGTCCACAGAGCAGACGGACTTAAGGCTCAGGACTCAGATGGATGTAAGTAATGTCATGTTCTTTCTGTTTTTGTATACAATACCGCTTATAGAAATGCTCTGAATAACAGTGCCTTCCACATATTTCATAACTACCAATTAAACAATAAAATATTTTTCTGACAACTTAAATGCATGTCACTGTACACTAGCACTCAAATGCTTGGGGTCTGTAAGATTTTTAATGTTTTTTTTTTGTTTGTTTTGTTTTGTTTTTAAATTCTCTTATTGTTAGCAAATCTGCATTTAGTTGGTCAGTAATATTGAAAATTGAAATGAAATATTACATATAAATGAAATGTATTACATATACAACTGTTTTCTATGTGATTTAAATTTAAAATGTAATTTATTTCTGTGATCAAAGCTGAATTTTCAGCATTATTACTCCAGTATTCAGTTTCACATGTCACATTGAATAAAACATTTCATATTATTATCAGTGTTGAAAACAGTTGTGCTGCTTCATATTTTTATGGAAACTGATAAGTTTTCTTCAGGATTCTTTAAAGAATAGAAAGTGCAAAAGAACATTTTTTTTTTTTTCCCCTTCAAAAACATTTGATCTGTCAAATTTATATTATTATAAATAATTTTATTGTATATGTGGTTTTATCATTTTTTTTTAAGTATACCATTTTACAACTTAAAGTAATCTTGAGATACCATAAAATATCACATTATCTGATATTTTAAGAAACTTTGACACATAGTCATATGACACTGTGCTCTGTGATGTCATTTCCTATATCAGGATTTGCATGTCACATGACAACACAATGCCAAACTACTTTTACTATATTTATTTGAAGAATTTTAGCTTTTTAATAAGACGGTTACCAACATTGTAATTGAAAATAAGTGCATTCAGATCTTGTATTTTTGAAAAAATGTACCCAAAAGTAGTTTGATGTTTTTGAATGGCTGATTTTCCTGTTGTTTCAGCATCTGACCCGTACGTCATCATCAGCTGTGAGGGAGAGAAGGTTCGTTCATCAGTGCACAAAGACACACAGAGCCCAGACTTTGATGTGAAGGCTGTTTTCTACAGGAAGAAGCCAAAAGAGCCTATCCGCATTCAGGTAATAATCTTTTAGGAATTGTTTGTAGATGTTTGCATCCAAAGTTGTGAATTTAACTTTGGAAAATTGGAAAATAGCATAAAACATTTACAATCCCACTGATTGACCAAGAGAAAAAAATCAACACTTCCTGGGAAACTGGCTCAAAATATGTAATAAAAATGGTGCAATTGTTGGCGCAAATGGGAAAGCCACTGTGGCTCTTTTTTCCTGCATCATAAGTACGGATTAGAAGCTGTCATGTTATCCATGTTTCGCAATCGTATGAAACAGTTCTGGAGGGGAATTAAAGGATTAGTTCACTTTCAAATTAAAATTTCCTGATAATTTACTCACCCCCATGTAATCCAAGATGTCCATGTCTGTCTTTCTTCAGTCAAAAAGAAATTTTTTGATGAAAACATTCCAGGATTTTTCTCCATATAGTGGACTTCAATGGACCCCAAACGGTTGAGAGTCAAAATTACAGTTTCATTGCAGCTTCAAAGCGTTCTACACGATCCTAGATGAGAAATAACGCTAGAGCGTCACTCATTTTCTTAAAAAAATAAAAAATAAATAAAAAATTATATACGTTTTAACAATAAATGCTCATCTTGAACTAGCTCTCTTCTTCTTCTCTATTTGAATTCCAGCAGTGTAGATGCTGCTAAGTGTATTACTGCCCTCCACAGGTCAAAGTTTGAACTAATTGTTATATACTTGCACTAGCATATTGTATATGAGAATTTAGTTCAAACGTTGACCTGTGGAGGGCAGTAATACACTTAGCAGCATCTACACTGCTGGAATTCAAATAGAGAAGAAGAAGAGAGCTAGTTCAAGATGAGCATTTATTGTTAAAACGTATATAATTTTTTATTTTTATTTTTTTTTTTTAAGAAAATGAGTGATGATTTCTCTTGCGTTATTTCTCATCTAGGATCGTGTAGAACGCTTTGAAGCTGCACTGAAACTGTAATTTTGACTTTCAACCGTTTGGGGTTCATTGAAGTCCACTATATGGAGAAAAATCATGGAATGTTTTCATCAAAAACCTTAATTTCTTTTCGACTGAAGAAAGAAAGACAGTGAGTAAATTATCAGGAAATTTTAATTTGAAAGTAAACTAATCCTTTAAACCAAATCGTTCACATGACACACTTTGGCTCAGGCATTTCAAAATGACCACGCTAACATTGTGTGATACCTCTTATCGGATAAAAAATGATTAGCCTCCATTGAGTGCATATGTTTTTTTTTATGTGCATTTTTAGAATTTATGTGCATCTTTGTTTTTGTTTTTTATCCATCGTTTGTGATACTCCAAAATTCACATAAAATTAGGTGGATGAAAACAGCTATTGTCATGATGAATCAATTCCATCATGTTCCCGTCTGTAATCTGCCAGTTAGCCTCAAGTCTTTGTTTACCTTTCTGTTGTGTCAATCAGATCTACAACAAGAACCTTCTGAAGGATTCTTTCATGGGTCAGGCGACCTTGAGCGGTGACCTGTCTGACCTGCAGCAGCTTCACACACTTCACCTGCGGGACAAAGGAAACCGGCAGAACAATGACCTCCCGGGTCTCGTCTCGGTGAGCCTCATTACCAGCGACGTCCTCACCAACATCTGACGTCACTCGCGTTCATGCTGTTCCTGTGGTAAATCGTACAGTACTATATGTGGTGTATTACATATATTTACATGCTTTTTTTTCTTTTGGGAATGTTTCTTGGAAGCAAAATGTAGTTGTTTACAAGCACTTTTTACACCTAAAAGCTGTCATTTTCTGGTATTATGTGCTTCCCATTGTGTTTGTCTTGGAAATGTATATATATCTGGATATTATAGGATATGCATCTATATCAGTATATGAAATAGCATGCTGTATATGCATTTATCTAATACCACTAATAACTATTCAGGTAAGCTAGTTCAGATATGTAGTAATGAATTTCAGTTTTATATCTGCATGTTAATCAGATTTGACCAAACAATCAGTAACGGAAGGTAAAGGACTTTCTGTTTAATCTCTGTTTACACTAAATGTTTAAATAAGGAGGACATTTCTTATGTTTTGTTTTTTTTTCTCCTTCAAATGTTATCCATAATCCTGTGTTGATTTTTATGAAGCTGTGCCAAGTTTGTCAAGCTTTTGTGAAAGGAACCATTTCTCCAAATTATGTAGTGTTTTATCCAGTGTTTACCAGAATCCAGGATTTATGTTTAACATGGTCTTCAAAGTGAAGGTATCAGACAGACATATGAACAAAAATATCCGTTTAACGAACAGCCAATATATAATGTGTATAAAGCTGTTTTAGAGCCAAACAGAGCTGTTTCTTATGAATTTAAACAAATATTCTCCTATAAATATTGTTTACAATATACGTTATCCACCACTCGAGAGGTTATCTACACAGCGTAAAGACCAATTATAACCACCAGGTGTCAGTATGACATCGGAAAGGGAGGAGCACGTCACTCTCAGCTTGTGGGTTTTTGCCTTTCGTTATTCTTCTTTTAATTGTCTTTCAAAAGGTAACATGCAAAACTTATGTACTTATTTTTTGTTTAAATACATATTTATTATACATTATATAAATATTTAGATTTTGTCATTTTATACCTCTTCACACACTAATGATAATCATAAACTACTAAAATAAAACTAAAATATCATCATAAAGTTTTTCCCTTTGATACAAAATGCCAAGATACTTTTTACAACTGTGCCATTTTACAATCACTATGAATTATTTTCATTTTTTGTCTTAATTTAATTTTTACCATTTCTTTCCATGCAGTGCCTGTTGTCTCTTTACAGATGAATAGATGTGCCTTATCAGAACGGGTAAAATAGCCAAAGATTAGCCATAATCTGTGATGTTTTTTGTATATTTTGATTGTGTTTTTCTCACTTTCACACAATGAAATAAAGTTTATTTGAATGTTCAGTTATTTGCCTGTAATTTTTGTTCATGCACAATTTAGCATGACCATGTAAAACTTGATTTGGGGATTTTAAAACCTGTTACGCGCACGCGCGCGCGCGCACACACACACACACACACACACACACACACACACGTACTTAAAGGGTTAGTTTACCCAAAAATGAAAATTCTGTCATTTATTACTTGCCCTCATTTCGTTTCACACCTGTAAGACCTTCGTTAATCTACAGAACACAAATTAAGATATTTAGTTGAAATCCGATGGCTCTGTGAGGCCTCCATAGGGAGTAATGGACACTTCCTCTCTCAAGATCCATAAAGTAAACATATTTAAATCGGTTCATGTGAGTACAGTGGTTCAATATTAATATTATAAAGCGACGAGAATATTTTTGGAGCGCCAAAAAAACAAAATAACGACTTATTTAGTGATGGACGATTTCAAAACACTGCTTCATGAAGCATCAGAGCACAATGAATCAGCGTATCGAATCATGATTCAGATCGCGTGTCAAACTGCCGACGGCTGAAATCACGTGACTTTGGCGCTCCGAACAGCAGAATCGACACACTGATTCATAACGCCCCGATGCTCCTGAAGCAGTGTTTTGAAATCGGCCATCACTAAATAAGTCGTTATTTAGTGTTGTTTGGCGTTCCAAAAATATTCTCGTCGCTTTATAATATTAATATTGAGCCACTGTACTCATGAAACGTACCTTTAGTACCTTTATGGATCTTGAGAGAGGAAGTGTTCATTGCTCCCTATGGAGGCCTCACGGAGCCATTGGATTTCAACTAAAATATCTTAATTTGTGTTCTGAAGATTAACGAAGGTCTTACGAAGGTCTTAAGGCATGAGGGTGAGTAATAAATGACAGAATTTTCATTTTTGGGTGAACTAACCCTTTAATCATTTGTACTGTTTTGTAACCATACTACCATTCAAAAGTTTGGAATAATTAAGATATTTTTAATGATTTTAAATGATTTCTGGTGAATCATGTGCCACTGAAGACTGGTGAAATTATGCTGAAAATTCAGCTTTGCAACAAGAATTACAGTTATTTTAAATTGTATTTACTGTATTTTTGATTAAATAAATGTATATCATAATTCATATAATTTCTTTCAAAAATATTAAAGAAAAATAAAACTTAACTATTCTAAACTTTTGACCGGTAGTATACCTTGGACTTGACTTGTTCATAATGATTGATTTCATTATTTGTATAACTCCTTGTTTACAAAGTAATGAATATGGCAGACTTGCACAAAAAAATGCATGCACATCTCTGTAAATGCACCACAATAGACTTATCAGAGGCATTCTGGAGAATCAACTTGTCGTCTTCAGCTTTCATTGCAGTAAACTTCAGATCACAAACCAAATGGCCTGGAAAGCAGTGACCTTTTCATCAATAATACAGTCACATATATAATACTGGCTGTTCATTTGCATTGAGAGTTTGATTGTTGGACATCTTTTTATTTAGTGTATCTCTTACATATCTTGAGAACGTTTCGAATGAAAGATTGCATGTCTGTGTGTGTGTAACCTCTCTGCCCCCCACTGAGCCGCCTGCTCCCTCCTGTCACTGATTACGTGGTTGTCTGTCCTGACTCCTCCCTCCCCGTGAAGGATCAGTGACCGTGAATGAGAGGAGAGTGTGTAACCTCTCGTACAGCAGCGGAGGCAGGTGTCACACTTAGAAGGTGACACAACAGGCCTGTGCTCCTCTTCCAGTCATTCTTCATCTGACGCACCTGTGTGGATGTCTGGAAACCTACAAAAGAGAGTCTTTCCTGCGTTGTGGTGAGTGGCCAGTGTTTGGTCCTTCATGTAGCTTTAAATCTTGTTACTGAAAACGTGTTTGTATTCAAACCATTGTTTGTTTGTTCATTTATTATATATGTACTGAATAATTACCATTTTTATATCATGGTATTAAAATAATACTCCAAGTCAAGGTACTTAAAAGAATCTATGGTAATTCCCTTGTACATGTCCAAAAACATGGTACTTTTCTGTTAGTGATGCTATATACATGTTTATGGATCAGTAAATCTGTAAATAACATGATGTAGTAATTACATTTAATAATGTCCAATAAAATGTTTCCTTAATGCAAAAAACGGCATTATTCCCAAAACATTCTAGTCACTATCACAGCCTTTACAAACAGTTAGTGTTTCTTAGATTTATAGGGATGACTGTACGCAGTGAAATTGGAGTGTTTTATCTGATGTATGCTAAATTACAGCGTCTTCTCAAGGACGAGGCACAGATTTCATTGTGGTTTGCATGTTTTTCTTGCTTTTCAGCATTTAGTTTGGCCTCCGGCTTGTCCGATTTTTTTTGCCAAAAAATGACAGCAGCATCTAATTAATTATGCATTGATATTTG
The DNA here is from genome assembly GCF_024489055.1 of Chanodichthys erythropterus. Lineage (NCBI taxonomy): Eukaryota > Metazoa > Chordata > Actinopteri > Cypriniformes > Xenocyprididae > Chanodichthys > Chanodichthys erythropterus. The sequence continues at coordinate 22,501,873 of NC_090227.1, forward strand.
AAGCCAGTATAGTTATATAAAACGTGACATAAGAAATCCACCGTTTGCAGTGTAAATATCATGTTTAGAGTGTTCTTTGCTGTAACTTGTTACATTGTTACAGTGAAAGATAAATCTGTGGATCTAAAAATAGTCCTTTATGGGTATTTTTGGCTTTGAGATTTTTATTTGGCCACTTGAATCTGTCCTGTCGTTGGTCAGAACAGAAATCAGATTGGCACCCTGTGGATTTTGGACTAAGATGTTCTTAATTTGGCCTGATCCCTATTTAAACATATCCTGTGCTTGAAACAAGAACCATGAGTGTGTTTTAATGTTAATGACAGTAAAATTCATTTTACAAGGAGTTCTCAACTTGTTTGCTCTTTTAGCTTTTTATTGCAGACTGGTTTAGGTCATAGTTTGAAATGATTAATTGATTTGTGTTGATAAATTGTTTAGGCGGCATCGTTGTAGTGGTTTAAATGGATGTATAACACAACCCTGATGTAATCAGAGAGGAACCTTCAAGGAAGTTCAGTCAATTAGAAAAATAATAGACACCCCTCCATTGTTTTCTAGTTCAAATGTAAATACTGTGGTGCATGAATATGATCATCATTCACTTCTATGGTACATATCAAAGTACCTTGATATTTGATACTATGGTATCACCATTGTACTTTTGTGAGGGGAAATGAAACGAAATGTGTGGTAGCTCATCAACACACACAGACCCTGTCCCGTATTTATTAGCCCCTTTCCGGGCTCTTCCTCCTCTCCTGTGCATCCAGAGTCTTTATTCCCAGACGTCAGCTGGTTTAATTAGACAGTAAAATATTAATGTCCATGTGCATGACGCTCTATTCAGCACATTTATCCTGCTCGCCCCTGCGTGTCCGGCCCAGATTAACCAGCTAGACTTACAGGTCTGGATCAGGGTAACTAAAACATTTCAGTTACTTAAAATAGATAGATAGATTTTCTGTCTTTGTATATGGGTTAAAGCGATCATGTTTATCAGGAGGTCATAGGTCAGCTGTTGTCAAAGGGAAGTTAAATAGAGGAAATGTGAAGCAGATCACCCACAGCTGAATAATTTAGCATGAGAATTTTTTCAGCATCTGCAGTCTTGTTTTTTTTTTTTTTTTTTTTTTTTTACATTTTTTTCCTTTTTTATGCACTTTAATTTACTACTCTTGCTTTTGATTTGGTTATTATTTGTTTCTGTTCACCAGGTTCTTAAAAGCTAAATGTCAGCAGAGGTGTTGTGTGTTTGTGTTTGTGTGTGTGTGTGTGTGTGTGTGTGTGTGTGTGTGTGTGTGTGTGTGTGTGTGTGTGTGTGTGTGTGTGTGTGTGTGTGTGTGTGTGTGTGTGTGTGTGTGTGTGTGTGTGTGTGTGTGTGTGTGTGTGTGCTTTTGTTTATATTACATTGTGGGGACCAAATGTCCCCATGATGTAATATAAACCTGAGTTCACCTACATCGTGGGGACCAGCCAGCGGTCCCCACAATGTAAATGGGTTTATAAATCATATAGAATGAGTTTTTGTGAAAAAGTAAAAGTTTGCACAGTTTCCTGTGAGGGTTAGGTTTAGGGGTAGGGGCAGGGTAGGGGGATAGAATGTACAGTTTGTTCAGTGTAAAATGCATTGAAGTCTATGGAAAGTCCCCACAATTCACAAAAACAAACATGTGTGTGTGTGTGTGTGTGTGTGTGTGTGTGTGTGTCTGCTTGTATTTCAGTGTTGTGTGTCCCATTGAATAACAGTCATTAAATCAGCATGACTGCAGTAAATGACGAAACACAAACCAGACCTAGGGTGCGTCTCAATCAGCTCCCTAGTTCAGTGGTCAGGGCACTAATCAGGGAATCAGCCACATTCATGTACATGATACTGATTCACGACCTAGGGAGCTGATTGAGATGCAGGGCTAGAGTCTAGTACTGAAGGACTTAAAGGGATAGTTGACCCAAAAATGAAAATTTGATTTTTATCTGCTTACCCCCAGGGCATCCAAGATGTAGGTGACTTTGTTTTTTGTGATGATTTTTAACTCCAACCGTTGAATTCTTTCAGTTGTATAAGGCATGGCAATGGGAACACAATCTATAAGAGTAAAAAAAAACATGCACAGACAAATCCAAATTAAACCCTGCGGCTCGTGACGACACATTGATGTCCTAAGACACAAAATGATCAGTTTGTGTGAGAAACCGAACAGTATTTATATCATTTTTTACCTCTAATACACCACTATGTCCAACTGCCTTGAGAATCCGGTGTGTGAGATCTCAGATGGATTTGTCTGTGCATGTTTTTTTTTTTTTACTCTAATAGATGGAGTTCCCATTGACATGCATTATACGACTGACAGACGGCAGCGGTTGGAGTTAAAAATCATCATTTGTGCTCTACTGAAGAAACAAAGTCACCTACATCTTGGATGCACTGGGGGTAAGCAGATAAACATCAAATTTTCATTTTTGGGTCAACTATCCCTTTAAAGTCACCATGAAATCTAAATGGCTAATTCTTGTTTTTAAATGTATTTTTAATGTTGCAATATTTATTATAAAATGATTTATCCATACCCTCAAAATCTTTAATCAAAATAACTTCCCTAGTGAAAAAAAAGTAAAATAAAATGTATTTGAAATGAATTTATTTTGGGCTAAGTATACTATTTACATATTTATGTGTTAAATAAAAATACCCTGCAATTGTACTTGTGGTATACTAAACTAAGTCTGCGAAATTGGAACATTTGGAACATAATTTGATTATTTGATACTATTGCTTGTATACATTAGGTACACTTTAAACGTCTTACTGTATATTATACAAAGATCATAAAATCCTTATTAAAGGGTTAGTTTACCCAAAAATTAAATTTCTGTCATAAAGTACTCACCCTCATGTCATTCCAAACCCGTAAGATCTTTGTTCATCTTCAGAACACAAATTAAGGTATTTTTTATGAAACCCAAGAGTTTTTTTTTTTATCCTCAATAGAAAGCAACGTAATTATCATCATTCAAGGTCTAGAAAAGTACTAAAGACATCATTAAAATAGTCAGTGTGACTACAGTGGTTCAACTTTAATGTTATGAAGTGACGAGAATAATTTTTACGCAAAAACAAAACAAAAATAACGACTTTATTCAACAATTTTTCTGCTCACGTGAACAGCGTCAGCCAATACTGAACTGGCATTTGGACGTAAATGGGTTTTGGAACGACATGAGGGTGAGTACTGATGCTGCATTTATGCCACCGCATAATTACCGTAATTCTCGGACTGGGAATTATGCGTTTCTTTGGCACCACTATCAGTGCCTAAATTAATCTACAGCGGTCAGGTGGTACACATGGGAGCTTTCAGAAAACTCCTAGCGTACAAACTGTAATTACGAGCTCTACGAGGACGTGAATGCTTATTACGAACCAGAATCTTGTAGTTACAGTAATTACGATATGGTGTAAACACCAAAAATTTTTTGGTGAACTAACCCTTTAATAGTGATTTTAAAACACTTTTTAGGCATAATATTAAGAAATGTGCATTGTGTAATATAGAAATACTCCAAATAAAGTTTAATGATAATTTTATATCAGTAAAGCTTAAGTGATATGTCAATAAATACGTTAATGGATTTGAAGTATACTTATTATGAAATAAATATGGGTTCCCCTCCCTCTTGCAGCAACATCTTATCTTCTCTGACATGTTTACTGGCATGAGGGCGGGACAATCTGTCACTCACATGAGATCCACCAATAGAAAACATTACAAAAGGGAAGAAACCATGTCCATTTCATGCCAATTTTAAAATATTTCATTTGTGTATGTTTATCTGACTTTCAGTGCTTGACAGTATATTCAATTTCTATTTAATGGTCAATACAACTGTGAGTAGTAGCCGTGTTGCAGTCCATTTAAACTTTTTTTCTAGTATTATTAATATTCTATCGTTTTCATACATGCAGGCTTATGACCCTCTTTCTCAGGGTCTCGTGTGGCGACATCTGATGTACAGGAGGAAACACAAACAGCACAGTCATGGTCATTCTACAGCAGGTACACAAACATTCTCCATAAACACTAAATGTGTCATGAGCCACACATGGACAAACTCTCAGGACCACATGTGTGAGAGATGGATAATTTCTTTAATTGTATGAGAAACTATAAAATATTTATTTTTTATTGAATTATTTAGTACACCTGTTGATCATATTCAATAAAGAATAACCTATAAGGGGACCTATTTTGCAAAATTAAAGGTGCTAAAGAGGATCTTTTCGTCGACTGAGAAACCAAAGACTGCTAGTGAGTTTTTGAAATGAGCGCATGCGTAAGAACAACCCCCCTCCTTCACAGCTCATTTCGAGGGAACGCCTCCCAAAACTTGTGCACGAGTATTGGAACACGAGTGTTTGTTTACCACCGGCATTCGCTGTGTCTTGTTAGTGGATTCATTATGTCGGACTCACCGCAGGTAACTCATAATCTGCAGTTGTTACTCCTGTCTCCTGACAAAAACATTGTATGCAGTGCCTGTGGAGTGTGGAAAGTTACTGGAGCGCGCAGCCGCGCTCGTCTCTCACAAGGAACGTCACGGCAGTGATTGACAAGCCAGAGGGCCAATCGTTTACGTGATGATCGCGTAAACGATTGGCTGATGTTTTTAAGGCCCTACCTCGTGCACAGATGATGTATTATTCCTTTCAGTGCACCTAATAAATAGTCTTTTATCAGTTAGTAAAGACAGTTTCAAGTAATATTGCAAAAATGTATAAAACGAAACATCCTCTGTAGCACCTTTAAAGGGTTAGTTCACCCAAAAATGAAAATTCTGTCATTTATTACTCACCCTCATGTCGTTCCACACCCGTAAGACCTCCATTAATCTTCAGAACACAAATTAAGATATTTTACTTGAAATCCGATGGTTCCGTGAGGCCTCCATAGGGAGCAATGGACACTTCCTCTCTCAAGATCCATAAAGGTACTAAAAACATATTTAAATCAGTTCATGTGAGTACAGTTCGGAGCGCCAAAGTCACGTGATTTCAGCCATTGGCAGTTTGACATGCGATCTGAATCATGATTCGACACGCTGATTCATTGTGCTCCGATGCTTCCTGAAGCAGTGTTTTGAAATCGGCCATCACTAAAGTCGTTATTTAGTTTTTTTGGCACTCCAAAAATATTCTTGTCGCTTTATAATATTAATATTGAACCACTGTACTCACATGAACCGATTTAAATATGATTTTAGTACCTTTATGGATCTTCAGAGAGGAAGTGTTCATTGCTTCCTATGTAGGCTTCACAGAGCTATTGGATTTCAACTAAAATATCTTAATTTGTGTTCCGAATATTAACGAAAGGTCTTACGGGTGTGGGACGGCATGAGGGTAAGTAATAAATGACAGAATTTTCATTTTTGGGTGAACTAACCCTTTAAGTGCTTCCAAAAATAAACTTTCATGATAAAAAAGAACTGCAATGTAACGTGAGCGTGGCAGCGATAGAGATGATGTTTTGTTAGTTTTTGGCAGAGTATCTGAGGCACAAGTTGTAAACATTGCTATTCTGGATAGGGGGCAGGGAGCAGCAACAGCTTATTTGCATTTAGAGATACATGCACGAAAACAGCATGTTTTTCCTTCCACTCAAAAATAGGCATTTACAACATGGTATAGGCCTAATAAATGATCTTTGGGGTATTCCCAAATATTCTGGGGACAGCAGAGACTTATATTACATCTTGTAAAAAGAGGTATTTATATAGGTTGTCTTTAAATAAATGCTTTTCGTAGAAATATTATTCATTACATATTTTGGATTCAAAAGTAATAATTTGTATTATTTCATGACAAGTGTTAACTAGTGCCTTCCTGTCTGTGAACGTGTGTTGTTCTTTGGTGCCTGTGCAGGTCGGGTGGGAACATCAATTGGTTTGACATTAAGACACATGTAAACACTCGGTCCAGAAATAAAGCTGCTTCAGTGGAGCAGAAACGTAAATGCTGTTAACTAATTATCTCTAATCTGATCAGGGTCTCAGTACCACACACGCTACCTCTGCCCTCATTAATATGTCAGTCTGCATTGGTTTCTCAGCATGTTGTGAATTTGTCTCATTTACATCTTTAATAGAGCTCTTCTGATTAGAGAAGTTGTTTGGATCCCTTCGAGTTGAGACTGTGTTGTTTTCCACAATGAATATTGTTTTTAAAGACCCTCTGATGTTGTGATAAATGACAGATTATGTTCTCCAGTTCAAAGCCTGAATCTCATTCCCAATCACGCAGTTGCTCAGCACCACAAAACAGTGGTGTAGGTGACTGTGGGGACAGTTGTCACACTTTTTACTGTGATACTTCTCAGAGTTGGTTTATTTGTGGAGGTCTTTTTCTATATAAACACAAACCTTAAAGATTTAAGTAACCTTAAAGTTTTAAGGCTGCAGTCCGTAACTTTTTTTGGTTAAAAATGATACAAAATCAATTTTTGAGCAAGTACATAACCAGCCAGTGTTCAAAACTATCTCCTTACATTAGCCCGATTCACAACGGTAAGCTTGTAATAATACTTTATAATAAAATTGGTACTGGTGGGTTTCCGCGGTAAATTCGAGCATGCAGCCGTTCATCTCTGCGTCATTGTGTCACGTCTTTTTACATAAAGAAGGAGTCCCAGATAGTAGGCTATATGGCATGTGAGGATGCTGCTGTAGCAGATCATTTATAGCCTTTTCTCACAGCAGCTGCAATAATTAAACTTATTTTGATGGTGGATTGAAATCCAGAAAGGTCCAAATGACAATCATCAAGTGACAACTGGAGATTCACCCATAGTCAAAAAGCAAAAGACTTTGGACTCCGGAGTAGCTACAGAAATTGAAATCTACAGGTAACACTAATACACACTTAATACACAAAGTCATGCAATGCTGATGTTGTTTACATTAACAATTTGAGAACAAAATATAACAATAATAATTTGCACGGTTTGAAATGATCCGAGCTAAGCGATCGTTAGATTTAATCATCATTGGCAGTGTGCTTGTAATGCTTTTTTCCTCAGTTGGTCAGAACAAAAGTGTCAGACATGTTACTTACTTGTTCAGATGACATTTTCCGGTGAAAATTCTTATTTTGGTCATACTTCAAAGACGTAGAATCTGTGATTCAGAAGTACAGTATCCACACCGATGTAGTTACTGACAGCAAACATTAGATTCATCCACGCTGAGGAGCCATGTCAATACACAACCCACGTAAAGATGATAATTCCACAAATAACTGCAATTGCAGGTTTTAAACAGAGATGGTGACAAAGAGACAAAACTTGCGGACTGCAGCTTAAAAAAACATTTTCCACTGATAAGGACCAGGACTAAAAAAGAAAAGGAAACCAGATAGTGCATATTGTTATAAGTTGTCACCTTATACCTGTTGTTTATTGATGCTATATATCTCAAGTCTCGAGTCTCAATTTATTTATAAAGCACAATTAAAAACAACTACCATTGACCAATGTGCTGTACAATGATATAAAAGACTAATAAAAACATGTATACAAACCGAGCAAACATCAGACAACAAACAACATCACAAGTCATAGGCCTTAGTGAAAAAGTATGTTTTTAACTTTGATTTGAAGATATACAATGTTGGTGCAGTTCTAATATGGATCGGTAACGTGTTCAGGTGCAAGTTTAGATGCAGCTAGGGCAAAAGCTAAGAGTTGTCTATATATATATATATATATATATATATATATATATATATATATATATATATATATATATATATATATATATATATATATATATATATATAATTAATGGCTTTTCAGGTAAATTGAAACTGTAAAAACAATTAATTGGAATGGGTTAATAACTGGACAAACCCAACCATTGGGTTACATTTTCAAATTAAAAATTTAAAGGGATAGTTCACCCAAAAATGAAAATGTGATGTTTATCTGCTTACCCCCAGTGCATCCAAGATGTAGGTGACATTTTTTCTTCAGTCGATCACAAATGATGATTTTTAACTGCAACCGCTGCCCTCTGTCAGTCAAATAATAGCAGTAGATGGGAACTTCATCTATAAGAGTGAATAAACCTTGCTTAGACAAATCCAAATGAAACCCTGCGGCTCGTGACGACACATTAATGTCCTAAGACACGAAACGATCGGTTTGTGCGAGAAACCGAACATTATTTATATAATTTTTACCTCTAATACACCACTATGTCCAACTTCGTTCAGCTTCCTGCTAGTGAGGTCAAAAAACGCGTTCTGAAGACGGAAGTGATGTCTCGCCCATATACTTCAATGAGCGCGAGACATCACTACCGCTGTCAGAGCGCGATCTGACCTCACTCACCGGAAGCTGAACGGAGTAGGACATAGTGGTGTATTAGAGGTAAAAAATGATATAAATACTGTTCGGTTTCTCACACAAACCGATCGTTTCGTGTCTTAGGACATTAATGTGTCGTCACGAGCAGCAGGGCTTCATTTGGATTTGTCTAAGCAAGGTTTATGCACTCTTATAGATGAAGTTCCCATCTACTGCAATTATTTGACTGACAGAGGGCAGTGGTTGCAGTTAAAAATCATCATTTATGATCGCCTGAAGAAAAAATGTCACCTACATCTTGGATGCACTGGGGGTAAGGAGATAAACATCAAATTTTCATTTTTGGGTGAACTATCCCTTTAACCAAACGGTTGGGTTTGTCCATATTTGACCAAATTTTGGGTTGAAAAAACCCAGTATTTTTAGAGTGTAAATAAATAAATGTTGTTTTTTTTTTTTGTGTGTTTTTATTAACAATTGTCCATTGTTGTGGCTAACAAAAAATGTAATTAAAAATTGTTTGACATTACAAAATATTGGCTAAAACAAATGTGACAACTTGCCATCTATGAAAAAATTACCCTTGTCCTAAGAAAAGTTCAGACCTCTCTTTATACACCTTATGCGCCAGAGAACCTCTGAGAGAAACAAGCGCGCAGCCATCTTTAGAATTTTGTGTTTGAACTTCCATTTTTGTGGTAGCTCTGTATATTTCTATGGCATTGCTTTCAATGAGTAATTAGTAAATATGTACATACAAAAGCACTGCTAGAGAAAACAAGCATTTGTTTTTTACTGAAAAAGATACTTTAAAAAAAAAAAGTTTACTTTTAGACAACATCTTTGTGTGACAACTAGCCCCAGTCTTACAATTCTATAAGTCTATAATTATATACTGTACTTTGACATCTAAAAATCTCTGTCCAGCATGGTCAATGTACTTGTAAACACAGCTGAAGTAACAAGGGTTATTCTGAAGGGTTATTGTAGGTTATTTTGGAAAGTTGCTGGTCCATTGGCTTTATGTCTGTAGAATCTGTCAGTGCAGTGCAAACCTCATGAATACAGAACACAAAACTCGTCTCATCTGCCTTTCTGTGTCTCTAATTGCTGCTGACAGGACCTCATTTTTAGGACAAGGATGTGGTCATTCAGGGGCTGATAAATTCACAGGGGATTCATAAGAGGGATCTCGCCCCTGAATGCCACAGTGGAACGAACACTTGTGAAGATTTATATCAGCTTAAAGAACACAGACTGAAACGAGAGGTTAGCGGTCAGCAGATGCCGTAACAGGACTGTGTGTTTGGAATGGGGTTGTAATGGAGATGAAGGGGGACATAGCACAGGGAAGAGATGTGAGAACACGCAGACTGAGTTACAAGTATCCCACATTAGTACAGGTAAGGCTGGGGATTAAAGGCATTAAAGAGGTGCAAATAGGACATTTAATATGCATAAACAAGAGATGCTATGTATTGTTTCAGAATAGTAGGATTGCCTGTGAGGGAGAAATCATAAAAAGTGGATCTCATGAGAGCATTTCCAGATGATATTCACACCAAAATTACAGGGACAAAAATAAAACATTATATTTTGCAAATTGTTTGTAACTCTGTAAAAATACATTTAAATTGTAAAGTACTTTATTCATCACTGCCTTTATATTGTTTAAATCATGTAATTTAAACAATGTAATCTAATGAGCATTATCATTTAAATTAATGAGGAAAAACTCAAATGTACGAGATGAGAGTGAGCATTTAGCTGAAAATGTGCTTAATCATTATGAAAATAATGTCAAAACATTCACAGAATATTAATGGTTCATTTATAGGCTTTACTTATTATGAGAAATATGATTTATTTATTTTTTCTTATATTTTTCTTATGATTTTGGGTTTTGTTCTTGACAGTCTTTGCAACTGTGAGATTCACCCTACATGAATTTCATGGAGCAACTCCTTGTTTTTCCATTACACTGTATTTTTTGTTATTTTAATATTATTTATTTATATATTATTATAGTATTTATTAATTTTAATATTAATATTATAGTATTTTACTATTATTAAATTATAGCTTTTATTTTATATTGTAGTTTTCATTTTAATTTTGGTTTAATTTTAGTAATTTATTATCATTTCAGTTTTAGTAACTTTAGAACTTCAGTACTTTGTCATAAAATAAATGACATTTTTCTAAGTTTAAAGGGATAGTTCACCCAAAAATGAAAATTTGATGTTTATCTGCTTACCCCCAGTGCATCCAAGATGTAGGTGACTTTTTTTCTTCAGTCGAACGCAAATGATGATTTTTAACTGCAACCGCTGCCGTCTGTCAGTCAAATAATAGCAGTAGATGGGAACTTCAACTATAACAGTAAATAAAACTTGCTTAGACAAATCAAAATTAAAACCTGCGGCTCGTGACGACACATTAATGTCCTAAGACACGAAACGATCGGTTTGTGCGAGAAACCGAACAGTATTTATATAATTTTTACCTCTAATACACCACTATGTCCAACTTCGTTCAGCTTCCTGTTAGTGAGGTCAAAAAACGCGTTCTGAAGACGGAAGTGATGTCTCGCCCATATACTTCAATGAGCGCGAGACATCACTACCGTTGTCAGAGCGCGATCTGACCTCACTCACCGGAAGCTGAATGGAGTTGGACATAGTGGTGTATTAGAGGTAAAAAATGATATAAATACTGTTCGGTTTCTCGCACAAACTGATTGTTTCGTGTCTTAGGACATCAATGTGCCGTCACGAGCCGCAGGGTTTAATTTGGATTTGTCTATGGAAATTTTTTCGACTCTTATTGTTCAAGTTCCCAATCACTGCTATTATTTGACTGACAGAGGGCAGCGGTTGCAGTTAAAAATCCTAATTTGCGTTCGACTGAAGAAAAAAAGTCACCTACATCTTGGATGCACAGGGGGTAAGCAGATAAACATCAAATTTTCATTTTTGGGTGAACTATCCCTTTAAGTTTTTCATTTAATAGTTGTTTTATTTTATTTCAGCTTTATTTCAATTAATAAAAAACTATTTTTAATAGTTTTAGTTAACAATAACAACAATGATTTTAACCAATCTTTTTTTCTGGCTCTTAATTAATTAGCATTGATTAATGAATGCATTCCAGTCTGATTATTCCAGGGTTAGTTCACCCAAAAATGAAAATTCTGTCATTAATTACTCACCCTCATGTCGTTCCAAACCTGTAAGACCTTTGTTCATCTTTGGAACGCAAATTAAGATATTTTTGATAAAATCCGATGGCTTAGTGAGGCCTGCATCGCCAGCAATAACACTCCCTTTTTCAACGCCCAGAAAGCTACTAAAGATGTATTTAAAACAGTTCATGTGACTACCGTCGTTCAACCTTAATATTATGAAGCAACGAGAATTCTTTTTGTACACCAAAAATAACAAAATAGCGACTTTATTCCTCAATATCTAGTGATGGGTGATTTCAAAACACTGCTTCATGAAGCTTCAAAGCTTTACGATTCTTTTGTTTCGATTCAATGGTTCGCTCCGTATCAAACTGCCAAAGTCACGTGAACCACTGAAGTTTCAAAACACTTATGATGTAAAAAAGCCTCGTTTACTGATGTGATTTTGGTGCTCCGATCCACTGATTTGAAACAAAAGATTTGTAAAGCTTCATGAAGCATCGTTTTGAAATCGCCCATCACTAGATATTGTTGAATAAAGTTGCTATTTTGTTCTTTTTTTTTTTCTTTTTATCAAAAATATCTTAATTTGTGTTCTGAAGATGAACAAAGGTCTTGGGTGTGGAACGACATGAGGGTGAGTAATTGATGACATTATTTTCATATTTGGGTGAACTAACCCTTTAAATGCCTATCCAATGACATCCGTTTCATTCTTCACCCACTCAGAGTCATATAGAGAGATATTGTCTCTCTATGGCTCTGCACTATGTAAGCATATGTGTAGAAATATTCAATTTGAAATGTAATATGTAAAATGGCAATGCATTTCTGTGTTTAAATTTACATTTTCCATGCACCCACTCAAAGAGAATTAAAAGTAGGCGGGGCCAACAGAACAGACACTCCCCTTCAGTGAGTGAGTGAGTGAGTGAGTGCAGTCATGCATGCAGAGCAAGACCTGGCAGCGGGTTCACTTCATGTCTTGTTCTGAGAGGACAGATACAGCATAACCCTCATAAATAGGTGCTTACATCTACACAGGTTTACAGTAACAGCTTATAAAGAGAGCGTTTTATGGTTTAAATGCAAAAGCGGTTTAATTGCTTTGGTATGTCTTATTAATATTATGCTGTAATGTCATAGTTTGGCAGTGACACTGTGCACTGAGGCGGGAAATTTGGCAGCGTTTTAATGGTGAAATACCAGCTGTCCTTTAGAGCATAAATTATCTGTGTTTGTTTGACCTTTGCCTAATTTTGTCATTTAAATGCTAATTAATACCAATACAGACCAAGTTTTAAACTTCATGCCAAGACCAAGATGATTTATTGTCATTAATCGTGTTTGCCATGTCAATGGTATTCTGTCATATTCTGGGTTAGCGATTTTAACGGTTCTTCCCCCGAGAAAGTCAGTATGCTAACAAGTTTTGAATTGCCTGACACTGCTTAGAAAATATGAAAATTTAGACTTAAAACTTATATACTCAAATCTAAATGTTTTTAACTAATCACAAATTCAATACTTTGCTTTTTGTAAAGCATATGCAAAAATAAAACATATGACCAGTTGTTGCCAAGAGGGGGCGATCTTACGTGTAGGTATGAGCTCACACAAACTCAATGGCTTCTTTTTTATTGTTTGTGCTGCTGCTCTCACTAATGTATTTTAGATTAGGTTGCAGAGTGTTTTATGACACACGTCCATGCATTTTCTCCGTTTTCATTACAGCTATAGGCAACAGCAGTAACTGTAGTACAGCAGTATTGTTTGTCGGGATAATGCATCTATATAACTAACACAAACGTCACTTGTGTTGTTACTGAACGTCGTGCTGATCGTTTGCACTTGCTGAATAATTTACCTGCGCTGCTGTCCCATACACCTGTGCGGCTATAAATGCTCAGCATTATCCGTTTTCATCTCATTTGAACTGGATCACCCAATAGTTCAATAGAAGAAGCACCTATATCAGAGGTATTTAATCAGAGGTCCAGTTTCTAAATGTTCTTTCAGTCATCTGAACTGAGCTTTGTTTCAGGAGTTTGTATGTTGTGTGTTTATGTCACATTCAGTGCATTTGTCGACCCCAACAACTAAATAATCAAAACAGTCACTAAAAGCTTGCTTTGTCCATTAGAGAATCACAAATGATTAAAAAAGACCTTTTGAGTAAAAGTCTGAAAATGTTGGTGCATTATGTGAACCTGGCAGATTGGACAAGCAGAAATCATTGAGCCTTTTCATTATTTTCGGTGATTGTCATTTATGTCTGAATAGCCTATAGCGTTCAAAAGTCTGTGGTCTGTAAGATTATGAAAAAAGTCTCTTTATGCTCACGAAGGCTCCGTTTATTTGAGCAAAAAAATACAGTAAAATTATGAAATATTATTTCAATTTAAAACAACTGTTTTTCTATTTAATATATTTTAAAATGTAATTTATTCCTTTGATGCAAAACTGAATTTTCAGCATCATTACTCCAGTCTTCAGTGTCACATGATCCTTCACAAATCATTCTAATTCAAAATTTGGTGCTCAATAAATATTTCGGTAACACAGGTTTCATTAGTTAATATTAGTTAACTACTTTAGTTAACAAGAACATTACTTATACAGCATATTAATCTCAGTTAATGCTAATTTCAACATTTACTAATACATTAATAAAGGGATAGTTCACCCAAAAATGAAAATTTGATGTTTATCCTCTTACCCCCAGGGCATCCAAGATGTAGGTGACTTTGGTGAACACAAATTATGATTTTTAACTCCAACCGTTGCTGTCTGTCAGTTTTATAATGCATGTCAATATAAGAGTAAAAAAAATATGCATAGACAAGTCCAAATTAAACCCTTCGGCTCGTGACAACACATTGATGTCCTAAGACACAAAACGTCCAACTGCCCTGCGCATCCGGTTAGTGAGGTCAGAAAACGCGTTCTGATGTCAGAAGTGATCTCTCGCGCTTTGCTTCAACGAGTCACTGCCGTTGTCAGAGCGCGATCTGAACTCACTAACCGGATGCACAGGGCTGTTGGACATAGTGGTGTATTAGAGGTAAAAAATTATATAAATACTGTTCGGTTTCTCACACAAACCGATCGTTTCGTGTCTTAGGACATCAATGTGTCATCACGAGCCACAGGGTTTAATTTAGATTTGTCTGTGCATAATTTTTTTACTCTTATAGATGGAGTTCCCATTGACATGCATTATACGACTGACAGACCGCAACGGTTGGAGTTAAAAATCATCATTTGTGTTCTACTGAAGAAACAGTGTCACCTACATATTGGATGCCCTGGGGGTAAGCAGATAAACATTACATTTTCATTTTTGGATAAACTATCCCTTTAAAGTCAAAAGTTGTATTTGTTAACGTTAATGCACTGAACTAGCATGAACAATGAACAACTATATTTTTATTAACTAACATTAACAAAGATTAATAAATACAGTGATAAATGTATTCCTCATTGTTAGTTCATGTTAGTTAATCCATTAACTAATTTTAACAAATGAGACCTTATTGTAAAGTGTAACTTTTCTTATTATCAATGTTGAAAACAGTTGTGCTGCTGTGTAGATGAACAATAAAAACTTTGTTTTATCATTATATTATGACAATTTAATATAAATTATTTGCAGTCAAGATGGTTTGGTGACATTTGATCTATAGCTAACAGCATTTGCTATTACAGCTGTATTGTGAGTATAGGCCTACTGTATGTTCACAATTAAAAATATTTTCCCTCTTATTTTTTAGTTTCTGCACACTTCTAAGTCTTGCTTTTCAATGAATACTAAAGACATTTCTTTCCCAGAGTGCGCTTGTTTTATCCTCTGATAGTCTGTTAGGAGGTTTGATAATGAAAGACAGAGAGGAGGAGTGAGCTAACAATGCAGTTGTTGTCTTGGCATGAATTATTCAGCTGTGTGTCGTTGCTAGGATTGTATCAGCGATGCTGGCTGGCAATGCTGCCTTCTCAGACGTGACAGCTGCGGCCAAACGGTGTTGGGTTCTCCCTCTACCTGTATTGATTTGCCTTTGGGGATATTTAGTTAATTAAAAAGCTCCATATTAACAGGGGATCCACCTCCACACCCAATGCAATGACCAACCCTTCCTCGTAGGAAAGACAGGGACACACCATATACACAAGAAAGAGTAGAGACAGTGAGACAGCAGACAAACACTAACTTAAAGAACAAGAAAGTGAATGGAGCAATAAATACAGCGAGGAACGATCCACACAGGGCAGCTTTGGGCCTCAGATTTGGTTTCCTTTGTGCAAACGATGGCCTAAAGGTGTCTGAGAGGTTTGTGTGTTTCAGGACGTAGTGCAGACAACTTGGACTCCTGTTTTTGTCCCTGCAATTATTTTTGTCCTGTTGTCTGACCGGAAGGAAACTTTTTTTTTTCTTTTCTTTGTGATATCCTGGGTCTCTGGACGGTTGGTTTTAATGGTCACACACCTGCTGAGGAAGTGAGGGTGTGGATGTGTGTGTGGTATATTAGATGTTCTCGGTCTGGAGTTTTGCCATTTGCATGGATTAGAGTTTGATCTCGTGAGGATGTACAAGCGTCGGGATTACGTTGAACTCTACGAGAAGGATCAGGCAAAGTGGGCCTTATTACGAAATGTCAACACTGTGTTCAAACACAGCACTCTGTTACCGGTATGTGTGGAGAGTTGCCAGTTGCTTACTGTTCATATGATATGAGTGACTTGTTTGATTTGGAGAAATTGTATCTCTTGTTGGAATTATTTTAAGAAGTATTTTGGTGCATTTACTTTTGAATTAATTTGTGCATGATGTCCTGCATGATTCGTCAAATCATGCATCTTGTTGAAATTCCTTTTTTGTAAGTTGCTTTGGATAAAAGCATCTGCTAAATGAATACATGTAAATGTTGATGAAGAGAGGTTTACTAAGTGATCAGACTAACTTTTTTGAGTTACATCATGCACTGATGATGTCACATTGTCTCAGTTTTCAGTTTTGAATGACATGATTATGTCAGACTAATGTTATTTACAAATAATAAACTGTTTTAATTAGTTAACTAAAACTAAAACCATAAAACCCAAAAAACTCAAACAACATTTCTCATTTTAATTTAGTTTCTCTTGAACTGCTAAAATAACAAACTTTAATGTTTACAAAATTAAAAAAACTACAAAAAAATTAGCAAAACACAACAAAATTGCTAAAATATTAACTAAAATGAAAATGTAAATGAGATAAAAATTGATAAAAAATATTATTTACAACTATAATAGGATCACAGTCAAATCTAAAATAATACTGCTCTGATGCTTGATGATCTCAAATGTGTTTCAGGGCGACTATGTCTGGCTAGACCTGAAGACAGGCCGGGAATTTGAGGTCCCGATCGGAGCCGTGGTGAAGCTCTGTGATTCTGGTCAGATCCAAGTCTTGGATGATGAAGGAAATGTAAGTAATTGATCATAGTAATTATTGCTGATCTGTTGGGCTGAAAAGCTGTTCTTCTGGCTGATCTACACATGAGTTGTTGCATTACGCATGTTTAATTTCATATAAATACTAGACATGTGACTTTGGAACTAGTAATTATTCTGAAGTTCTTTTGTGTGTGTTTGTGTGTGTGTTTTTTTTTTTTGTTGCATTGAATCTTTGAATCTGCGTTCTTTTCAGGAACACTGGATCTCTCCCCAAAATGCCACAAATATCAAGCCGATGCACCCCACTTCCATCCACGGGGTGGAGGACATGATTCGACTGGGGGATCTGAATGAGGCGGGAATCCTCCGGAACCTTCTCATCCGCTACAGAGAACATCTCATCTATGTAAGTCCTGCTGTCCGTTCGTGGTATTGAAGGTCTATTTTTTGTACGATTAATGCAAAACTCCACATCAGATGTGAAGGGGCAATAGTGTTTAATGGAAAGTATGTTTTGAATAGGTTTCTATTGAAGGTTTAAGTTAATAAATGTATAAATGTGAATGACCTGAATAAAATTATTATTTTATTATTTCATTAATAATATAAAATTAATTAAATAAAAAAAAAATAATAATAATAATTTTATGCAGGTCCTCTAATTCAATTAATTCAATCAGTTACTTGTGTGAATATATATACATAAATATTATATCTATCTATTATATCTATAGATAGATAGATAAACTTAAATAAAGTAAGATCTAAAAAACTTAAACTTTTTTTTTCCAAGGCAACATTTCTAAATTTTACTTGACTTGATATGTATGCACAGCAACACAACAGCAGAAAAATAGTCTGGTTTTCTGGTTTTAGAGGAGTTTTGGACACTTGTCAGCTGGCCAACCAGGTAAACCAGCAAAACACCATCTTGCATCACCAGTGATATATTCTGTATAATTATTATAATTAAAGTAATTGTTTAATAAAGTAATTATTAGGTCTATTAATTTGATCAGTTACTCAAAACGATTTCTAATAAATAAATACATATATAAACTATTGTATCAGAACAAACAAACAAATATTCATTGGAATTAATAATAGGATATTTCAGTTGATCATTGTGAAAGATTTGCTGCCCTGTTTCATGAGTTGAATTAATGAAATAATCATTCAGGTCCACTAATTTGATCAGTTACTCAATACCAAATAAATAAATACATATATAATTATTATATTATCTTTATTTATTTTGACACAACTTTAAAAATTTAAAATATTAATAATTGGAATAAATAATATGATATTTTTGTTTCATCATGGCCATCTCAAAGACAAAAACAGTTTATTACTCTGTTCCATGAATGAAACCAATAAGAGCTTTATCTAGCCTGTCTTTAATAACTCCCCTCAGTTATCTGCTCTGGTTATATTCTCTTCTCTTCTCTTTCTCTATATGAAGACTAACTGTGGTGGTCGGGTGAGTACGCAGACACATCATTTTCTCGTGCATGGCTGCTCGCTGTTCATTGCCTCACTCTAAGTGAGTGTGTTTTCATTATGATTCTCCATTTCAACATGGCTCTGAGGTCTGCAGTAACAGGACACTGATACATCCCACTGTAACAGCACCCTCCGAAAAGCAAGATGCCCGTGCACTCCCGTCTCATTGTCATCTTCACTCACTGTGCCTCATAACCAATATGACTGTCTGTCTTGTGCCATAACATGACTGTTGATATCTGCATGTTCTCTACATGCTTTAAACTGTCAATATTGCATACAAGTAAAGAAAACAACTGCTCAAGACAATAAAAGTTTCAGGTTTATTATTGCCTACATAATTATTCTACAGTGTCGTAATGTCCTGATGACAAGAATTACATTCCTAAGAGGATGTTTTATTCGTTTTTAAATCCATTCAAGAACAAAGAAACAAACATTTCCACTCAAGTTCCTCTGCTTCAGCTCTATTTCTGTGTCCTTTATAGACATATACTGGGTCCATCTTAGTGGCTGTAAATCCGTATCAGCTGCTACCCATCTATACGGCAGACCAGATTCGCCTCTACACCAACAAGAAGATCGGAGAGATGCCTCCACACATCTTTGCCATTGCTGACAACTGTTACTTCAACATGCAACGCAACAACAAAGACCAGTGTTGTATCATAAGGTGCGTAAACCTATAAGACTCTGTTAGCAATGCTTAGTGGAGTGCTTCCATTCAAGCTTAATGTCTATCTATTATTTAGGATCTGGGTATCTAAAGGTTAACCCGAACCCTTTTCTTGAGCTTAAACCTAAGCCTTACTTTATCCCTGACCTGAAGGCCGATCCTGGTCCCGACCCAAACATTACCCCGGTCATTTTAAACCTAACGCCAATCTCACATCTAGTAGTTTATTATTTTTGATGCTGTTGACGGTGCTACTGTAGTCCCAAAATTGGGACTTATCTCAGATATCTACTCCTACTCATTTTCCCAGAACAAAGTTTACCATATAGACACGACCCAACCTTAAAGGGATAGTTCACCCAAAAATGAAAATTCTGTCATCATTTCTTACCCTCAAGTTGTTCCAAACCTGTATGAATTTCTTGTTTCTGCTGAACACAAAAAAAAAGAATTTATTATTTTGAAGAATGTGGGTAACCAAGCAGTTGATGGGCTCCACTGATTCCATAGTTTTCTTTTTTCCATATTACGGAAGTAAATGGGACTGTTTTGGTTACCCATATTCATCAAAATATCCTCTTTTGTGTTCAGCAGAAGAAAGAAATTCATGCAGGTTTGGAACAACTTGACAGAATTTTAATTTTGGGTGAACTATCCCTTTAACATCCTCTGAACCTTTCCATTCCACAAATAGTTCTTTATAGTGGGAAAAAGGTCCTTCACACTAAGTTCTTTTAAGAACTGTTGACTGAAAGGTTCTTTGTGGAACTAAAAATGTTTAATTGCATTGCTGCAAAAACCCTGTTTGGTATGTTTATCTATAATTTTCCATCAGTGGTGAATCTGGAGCAGGAAAAACCGAAAGTACCAAGTTGATTCTACAGTTTTTGGCGGCTATCAGTGGGCAGCACTCCTGGATTGAGCAGCAGGTGCTGGAGGCGAATCCCATCTTAGAAGGTAAGTGAACCGTGGACCATCTGGAGGGGTTTGATCTCTAAGAACCACATATCTGTCAGAAACAAGCGGATTAAATTCTGGTTGTTTACCCAACTTTACCCAATAGCCTTTGGGAATGCTAAAACCATCCGTAATGACAACTCCAGCCGCTTTGGGAAGTATATCGACATCCACTTCAACAAAAGAGGAGCCATAGAAGGAGCAAAGATTGAGCAGTACCTTCTGGAGAAATCCAGAGTGTGTCGACAGGTATGAACAAGTTTGAATCCAAATTCTTTGGCTAATATGCCATTCTTTTTTTTTTATTATTTGATGTATTTGATCAAAAATACAGTAAAAAATTCAGTTTGAATATATTTCGAAATGTAATTCATTCCTATGATAGCAAAGCTGAATTTTCACCAGCAGAAATCATTCTAATGCCTTATTTGCTGCTCAAGAAACATTTCTTATTATTATCTATGTTGAAAACCGTTGTGTTGCTTCATATTTTTGTGGAAACTGTGATACATTTTTTCAGCTTTCTCTGATGAATATAAAGTTCAAAAGAGCTGCATTTATTTAAAATAGAAATCTTTTGTAACATTACAAATGTCTTTTGATCAATTGAACATGTCCTTGATAAATAAAAGCAATGACTCCAAACTTTTATTCTGTAGTGTAGGTAGGTTGAACAATGAAACTTAAACACATGGTTTTAGACAACAATAATGTATTAATATGGTGTAGGGCCTCCTTTTGCAGCCAATACAGCATCAATTCATCTTGGGAATGACAGATACAAGTCCTTCACAGTGGCCAGAGGGATTTTGAGCCATTTCTCTTCCAGAACAGTTGCTAGGTCACTATGTGATGTTGGTGAAGGAAAACATTTTCTGACTTACTCTTCCGAAATACCCCAAAGTGGCTCAAAAACATTTAGATCTGGTGACTGTGCAGGCCTTGGGAGATGTTCAACTTCACTTTAATGTTCATCAAACCATTCTGTCACAAGTCTTTCTGTGTGTATTGGTGCATTATCATGTTGATACACGGCACCCCCTTCAGGGTACAATGTTTGAACCAGTAAGTGCACATGGTCCTCCAAAATGGTTTGGTAGTACTTGACAGTGACACGCCCGTCAATCACTGCAGGGAATGCCATGATATTGCAGCCCAAGCCATCACTGATCCACCCCCATGCTTCACTCTGGGCACACAGACAGAGAAGGTGGACTCATCAGAGAACAATATACTGTATGATTCACATTGTCCACAGCCCAAGATTTGCACTGTTGTCACCAGTGAAACTGACATTTGGCATTGGCACAAGTGACCAAAAATTTGGCTATAGCAGCCCAACCATGAATATTCAATCTGTGGAGCTCCCGACGAACAGTTTTGATGAAATCAGGAGAGTCTAGGTGTGCATTTAATTCTGCAGTGAGTTGAGCAGATGTGGTTTCATGTTTTTTTTTTTTGGATACAATCCGGGTTAGTACCTAGACATCCCTTTCAGACAGCTTCCTTTTGCTTTGACATTTACTCCTGTTGGATGTGATTCATCCTACGTGGTGGTATGTCAAAAATATTCTGGATACCATAGCTCTCGATACACCACAAAGACTTGCTGTCCTGGTCACAGATGAGTCAGTGAGACGTACACCAACATTTGTCCTCTTTTGAACTCTGATATGCCTCCCATTATGTTGTGTGGATTGCAATATTTCATGTACAGCTTCAACAGCTTCATCAAATTCAACCCTAACATTCTACTCTTACTGTTGGAATGTAAAATCAGTGAAGATTGGCCAACAGGCCACGCATATATAGGCATGAAACCTCCAACATTATATTGTCCAGTGTTTCAGTTTCATTGTCCAACATAAAAAGTAAATGTGAAAATATTTACTCGGTAAGTTTTCTCAAAACATCATTATATTGTATTTATATGATTAAAATAAAATCAGTCCAAACGGCAATGTTGGTGAAACTTTGTTGTTGTTGTTGTTACTTCCACTCTTTCAGGCCCGTGATGAAAGAAACTACCACATTTTCTACTGTATGTTGAAGGGAATGTCTCCAGACCAGAAGAAGAAACTAGGCTTGGGTAATGCCACAGACTACACCTACCTTACTATTGTGAGTGATGATCTTTAATGTTGTTTAATGATTTAATGTTCTTGCTGTGCAGTACAGATGTTGACAATGTGCATCAGATATATAGATAATATAACTTAGACCTGTCTAAACTCAGGGAAAGTGCACTGTTTGTGATGGTCGTGATGATCAGAAGGAATACTCAAACATCCGTTCGGCCATGAAGGTCCTCATGTTCACGGATAAAGAGAACTGGGAGATTTCCAAGCTGCTAGCCGCTATTCTGCACATGGGCAACCTGAACTACGAGGGTGAGTTTGCTGGGAAAAATGTGTCTAAAAAAACTAATTTTGACCTTTACTTTTTTAGTTCAAAACTTTTTTAGTTCAAAACAGCCTGAAATTGTATATTTAACAACTTATAAACTTCCTCCCCAGCTCGCACGTATGATAATTTGGATGCCTGTGAGGTTGTACGTTGCTCAGATCTCACCACGGCTGCTGTTTTATTAGAGGTATGATGCTACATCAGAAAGTCATAAAGGACATGGCTGATGTTATGGTGATTTAGATGCATAAGTATAAAATTGATGCTAAATAAATCTTTTAATGAATCAATCGAGAATCTAGTCTTTGAGGTATCTGATATTTGACTGTTCTTGTTTATATGTGTCAGCACGCTAGTACAAGTAAATGCAAGATCAGTAAGGTGTTTGTGCGCCCTCTAGTGACTAACATGGAAATCTACTGTGAAGGATTTAAGATTTCTACAGGGTGCAAAAACTACAGAGAAATTTTTATCTTCTCATGAATTTAACTTTTTCCACCAAAAAAAAAAAAATTGTATGCATAAGTTGATATATTTCTATTTATTATACAATGCTGTATAAGGAAAATAACTTTTGACAGCTGAAATTTCTATATTATTGTGTTTTCATAGGTGGACTTGAAGGACCTAATGAATTGTTTGACCAGCCGAACCATAATAACCCGTGGAGAGACGGTGTCCACTCCTCTCAGTATTGAGCAGGCGCTGGATGTGCGGGATGCCTTTGTTAAGGTAAAACCATCCCACACTTTCATCTACACACCTAAATCGGTTTTGTAACAGCCTCTAATTAGCTGTGTGTCTCATAGGGAATATATGGACGTTTGTTTGTGTGGATTGTTGAGAAAATCAATGCTGCCATTTATAAGCCTCCATCCCTCGAGCTCAAAACAGTGCGGAGATCCATCGGCCTGCTCGACATATTCGGCTTTGAGAACTTCACAGTTAACAGGTAGAAAATATCACACACACACACACACACATATATACAGCACAAATCCATTATAGTGTCCCTGTTACACATTGAAAAATATTATATGCAAATCGAGTACTTATTCATTTAGTGGCTTACTTATACACTAATCCTTATTATCATGCATATTGTTACGTGACGTGTATATCAAAAGGCACAAGGACGACAGAGAATACAAGGAGTAGGATTTAATCACTAGAACAAGCAGGTAGCACAATATACACATCAAACTTAAACATACTCAAACATGAGTTTGTGACTTACATCAAACGAGAAAGGACAAGGAATGAAGAACACAGGGATTAAATACACAAATCAAACAAAGGGAACTGATTAGATAATTAACTAGACACAGGTGGATAGAATGAACTAATCAAACAGACTGGGGAAAACTAGGGCTGAATCCGAAATCTCCCCCTATAACCTCAAATAGGGAATTATTTGAGGGGACAGCCATTTGTAGTGGTGTCCGAAACCATAGTGGACATTATAGAGTGCACTCATTCTATCCCACATTGCACCGCAATAAAGAGTGTACAGGTGATGTACACACAACAGTGTTTTCATTCACTCTTTCAAGTGAAAATATAAGTGGATAACGTAAGGGAATAGTGAATGAGGCTTTAGGGGGTGATTTCGGACTTACCATAGGTCACAGGGGAAACGGAAACACAAGACATGTGACACATATGATGGTTCATAAAAGATTTAAACAACTTTTATTCAAATTGTAATCAAAATGAACCTTATTCCACTTTCCTGGTCTGATTGTGTACAATTCAGTGCATATTATTTCAAACTGAAAAAAAAATAAATTGTCTTTGTAAATTCTCATCAAAATTTCTGAAGCTCCACCTCTAAAGCAACATTCCTTTTCAGAAAATGCTGGCTTGGCTTGACGGCTTTGAAATTAATATATTTAAAAATAATTAATTTATTAAATATATTGTTTTAATTAATTATGGAATGTTTGAATTTAAATGAATAATAATTAGAATATGTTTTAATATTTAATAATAAAAAGTAATACATTTAATTATAGTTAATATATGTAACAATGTTTAATAAAATCAGTTATTAAATTAATATATTTTATAATGAATAATGTAATCGTTATTATTAAATATTTGAATGTGCTTTAATAATACTATATATATATATATATATATATATATATATATATATATATATATATATACAGTACAGTCCAAAAGTTTGGAACCACTAAGATTTTTAATGTTTTTAAAATAAGTTTCATCTGCTCACCAAGGCTACATTTGTTTAATTAAAAATACAGTAAAAACAGTAATATTGTGAAATATTATTACAATTTAAAATAACTGTTTTCTATTTGAATATATTTCACAAAGTAATTTATTCCTGTGATGCAAAGCTGAATTTTCAGCATCATTACTTCAGTCTTCAGTGTCACATGATCCTTCAGAAATCATTCTAATATGCTGATCTGCTGCTCAAGAGACATTTAATGTGTACAATTGTACAAAATATCTGTGTACAATATTTTTTTTCAGGATTATTTGATGAATAGAAAGTTCAAAAGAACAGTGTTTATCTGAAATCTAATCTTTTGTAACATTATAAATCTCTTTACTGCCACTTTTGATTGATTTAATGCATCCGACTTTCTATTCATCAAGGAATCCTGAAAAAAAAAAGTACACAACTGTTTTCAACATTGAAAATAATCATAAATGTTTATTGAGCAATAAATCAGCATATTAGAATGATTTCTGAAGGATCATGTGACACTGAAGACTGGAGTAACGATGCTGAAAATTCAGCTTTGCATCACAGGAATAAATTACTTTGTCAAATATATTTAAATAGTACACAGTTATTTTAAATTGCAATAATATTTCACAATATTACTGTTTTTTACTGTATTTTTAATTAAATAAATGTAGCCTTGGTGAGCAGACGAAACTTCTTTTAAAAACATTAAAAATCTTAGTGGTTCCAAACTTTTGGACTGTACTGTGTATATATATATATATATACATACAATATTTAAAAAATAATAAATTAATAATGCATTTCATACCAAATAATTCATTAATTAAAATTATATGTATGAAATTATATTTATATATTTAATGTTTACATTTATTAAATAATTTTTTTTTATATAATGATTATTATATTAATTAAAATTTATACTGATAAATAAATGTAATAATATAATGTTTACACATTCCCTGATATTGTACACAGAGTATCTTTGTAGTGCATTTATTTGAACAGTGTAAATGGTGGCCCTCATGCAGTTGTATCTCTCCTCCAGCTTTGAGCAGTTGTGTATCAACTTTGCCAATGAAAACCTGCAGCAATTCTTCGTCCGTCATGTTTTCAAGCTGGAGCAGGAAGAATATAACCTTGAGAACATAAACTGGCAGCACATTGAGTTCACTGACAACCAGGACGCTTTGGACATGATCGCCATAAAGCCCATGAATATCATTTCTCTCATTGACGAGGAGAGCAAGTTTCCCAAGGTGAGAGAGATTTGTACTGTACGTTCACATACTCTATCCTGTGCTCATGCTGACCATTTCTTTTTCATGTCTCAGGGTACAGACACCACCATGCTGAACAAACTCAACTCTCAACACAAACTTAATACCAACTACATTCCACCTAAAAACACTTATGAAACACAGTTTGGCATCCAGCACTTTGCTGGTGTGGTCTACTACGAGACCAGAGGTAGGTATCCTTCATATCATACATGATATTCAGATTCATTCAATCTTCTCTCAAAAATCTAGGAAAAAATTAAGATTTATGTATTGCATAATTGCATAAAAAAATTCCATCCATTTCGTTTTAGCGTAAACAAAAAAATAAACTTAATGTGATGCATATTTGTCAGTCATACATAAATAAAACTCGTATTAAGTAAAATTTCTATAATAGTACTAATAAACTGAATGGGTCTCATTCATGAAACACGAGCAGAACATTTTTTGTGTAAATTGTGTGTAAAGTGGTACTGGCGTAAAGTTTCGGATTCATTAAAATGTTCGTATTTTCCAGATGTTAGTTGGCACGAAAGAAATCTACACCTGCTCCCAGCCACGCGTAAATAGTGCGTTTAACATCCGAACGTTTTGCTCATTAATAAGGCTGCATTTTAATTCAACTTTATAAGGTACATATTTACAGCATTTTGAAAAAATATTATATATAGTAATTACATACGCTTTTTCTTTTTACTTTTATTGTGAGAGCCAGTAATAGCATCTGCAAACGGAGCACTTTAATCAAATAATTAAGTGATTTCAATAGGGCTGGGCAAACTAATGGCCCCTCAATTGTTATGGAAATTGTTTCCTATAAAATGTCGAAAATCCTTCGTTTGGTGACATAATATGATGCCCATATATAGTTGTCAGTCGGATTTAATGGGCGGGATTTATGGTAATTGAGAATGAGCGTGCACGCGCGTCCCATTTACGACTGATTGGAATACATTAACACACACATTTCACTATCACTTCTGATGTTTACGAAGTATTTGTGCATCAGGAGAAGAGTTTTCGGGAAGGTCTCTTTACGTGCAAATTACTCACATATTTACTCGTATATTTATGAATGTTTTATGAATGAGACCCAATGTGTTTTAAATGCACCATAACCATATGTATCATCAGTTATTCCACTGTTTCATTCTCATGCATTTTAACTAAATGAATATTGCTTGTTCCACAGCTAGCCATATTTCAACCATATTCATTCTTTTTGTCTGAAATAATTTAATAGTTTTGAATAAATGCATTTTGTTTCATTTGACAATGATTACAAAATTTGTCTAATTTTTAAAACATTTTCAAACATGTTTATTTATTGGAATAAAGAGTTGAATAAAAATCTACATAGGCATTATTTATGAAATAATTTATTTTATATTGTATATTTTCTAGTATTGTATTACTGAGTATCAGACTCTCTCTCTCTCTCTCTCTCTCTCTCACACACACACACACACACACACACACACACAAACAAACAATGGAAAACAACCTAATTGATGCCTTCAGAGAATCGGAGGGCACTGAAGTGTTTTATTTATTTATTTATTTATTTTGAAAAAAGAAAAAGAGAAAAAAAAAACTATATAAATGAGTTCCAAATGAATTGCAGTTATTATTGAGCCCCATAATTTTCATTGGATGGTAAAGATAAAAAGAATATGGTGACCATCAGAATCGTCTGTCGGTCCCTCATAGTCACACACATACAGCAGCACGCATCCTTTCTATTCTAAATACCTGGATAGACACTGCCAGAAACTTTGTCAAACGTGTTGCTTTCGAGATAATAGCATTACATTGTTGCTGTGGCTTGAATGGTTTCTGTGCAGATTACATAGCTTTCTTTTAAAAACATAAATAAACACACATACATTTAGCTAACATATATTGCATATATGCAATTCACTTTCAATAATTCAATACCACTTTGACAATGATAACTTAATGAATCAGTGCACTTTAGCTATGTGCATTATTCTTTCTAAAATGTCCTTAAACACTAATCAAAGAAATATCATACCTTCTGTTCTCTTTTTATTACTCTTGAACTGTTCTCTTAGCCATTTTAAAGTTTGAACAGTGTGAAAAATGGCTTGCGCAGCTTGTTACAATATTGAGTTCTGATTGAACAATCGCTGTTATTTATAGATTGTCAATTTTCATACTTAGAGAAATTTTAATATTTCGTTTGCATGATAAGTTTAACATTAGCACAACACTACTCTAATTGGGATGGTAAGAGGGATGGTGGTTTAATGAGGGATGCTTTTTGCCATTTTTTTCTCAACAAGGAGGATCTCATCCCCCCTCAAACCTAGCCCTGCATCTACTTGAGCCATTAAAAAAAAAACTCCTAGCAACACCCTAGAAACCACCCAGAGCATCCAAGCACCGATATAGTTAATAGTTATGTGCCTGACAATAAATAATAAATGTATTTTTGTGTCTCTGCAGGTTTTCTGGAGAAGAATCGAGACACCCTGCACGGTGACATCATTCAGCTTGTGCACTCCTCCAAAAACAAATTCATCAAGCAGATCTTTCAGGCAGATGTTGCTATGGTAACATCTCCATCTCATTTTGGTCTTTACTATAGTCTTAGGCCCTGTTTCCACCTGATATTAAGATGCGTTTTGGTCGATCATATCACAAGTAGACAAGGGAGACACATTCCTGTTTACTCCTGGTATTTTAAAGGGTTAGTTCACCCAAAAATACAAATTCTGTCATTAATTACTCACCCTCATGTCTTTTCACACCCATAAGACCTTTGTTCATCTTCGGAACAGAAATTAAGAAATTATCTTTGATAAAATCAGATGGCTCAGTGAGGCCTGCATTGACAGCAAGTTAATTTACACTTTCAAATTCCTATCCGACATATTTAGAACAGTTCATGTGACTACAGTGGTTCAACCTTAATGTTATGAAGCGACAAGAATACATTTTGTGCACCAAAAAAAATAAATAATGACTTTTTTCAACAGTATCTAGTGATGGGTGATGAAG
Organism: Chanodichthys erythropterus; assembly: GCF_024489055.1. Lineage (NCBI taxonomy): Eukaryota > Metazoa > Chordata > Actinopteri > Cypriniformes > Xenocyprididae > Chanodichthys > Chanodichthys erythropterus. The sequence continues at coordinate 22,530,941 of NC_090227.1, forward strand.
CTTCATGAAGCTTCAAAGCTTTACTAATCTTTTGTTTTGAATCAGTGGTTCGGAGCCTGTATCAAACTGCCAAAGTCATGTGATTTCAGTAAGCCAGGTTTCGTTACTTCGTAATTGTTTCTAAACGTTTTGAAATTTCAGTGGTTCATGTGAGCTTCGAAGTTTGTAATTTGTGTTTCGAAGATGAACGGAGGTCTTATGGGTTTGTAACAACATGATGATGAATACATAATGACAGAATTTTCATTTTTGGGTGAACTAACCCTTTAATCTGTCTCTTTTGTCCACTTTCAACCACTTCAGTCCTGATTTCTTCAAGGGGAAGGTCTATGGGTGGGTAAATGTAAGGGTTTTTTCAGATCTTTCGATCTAATGAACAAAGTAAGCTTGCATTTACATATGAACACAAAATCAGGAATTGTGAGAGAACATTGTGCTTAGTACGTTTTTCGTCTCCAAACCAACCAGGTCTTCAGCTGACAAAGTTTAAATCCCGTCTGGCTAGCGCGCACTTACCTTAGGTGTTAGGTTAGTAGACGCAGAGTATGCAGTCTTTTTTGGCTGTTCAAACACATTCAGCCACAGGAGTTATAACCCTATAAAAGCAATCTGGTTAAATTTTTTAACTACCTCTGGAAGTGGTCAAAAGTGGACAAGCTCAAAACATTTTACACCCTGTTTACACCTGTATTTAGCATTGTCCACTTGTAATCCGATCGACCAAAACGCATCTTAAAGGTGCTCTAAGCGATGTCACGTGTTTTTAGGCAAAAACATTTTTTGTCACATACAGCAAACATCTCCTCACTATCCGCTAGCTGCCTGTCCCCTGAACACTCTGTAAAAAAACGCGGTCTCTGTAGTCGCCACAAGCTCCGAAAACGGCAATAAAAACAAACTGGTGCAGCCTGGACCACAAAACATAATAAACATGCTCCAGCTAATAACCGACAAGAATGATTTTAAATGCACGTTCATGTTTCAGGAAGCACGGAGAGGAGGGGGAGGGAGGGTCTAGCTAGCCTCTGTTTTGTTTGACAACACTTCGAACGTCAACAGGAAGTTACTCCACTCAGGATCGCTTAGAGCACCTTTAATACCAGGTGGAAACAGGGCCTTATAGTCTTTACTATGCACACTAGATTATTTCAACACTCCCTCACAAGTGATGATACAGTGATGGTATCATCATGATATTAAATGATTATTATATTTAAAATAAAAAAAATACAGCAATATTATCTTAAAGCCATGCTATTCCATTATACTTTTTGAAAGTGAAAGGTCTTTATATATTAAAAATCTATTTTTAATATTACTGATGGACTAGTTCCCATACATGCTTCCCTCTTTCTTTCTGTGTTTGTGAAATGTGGTGCCAGTTTTTGTGTGGTTATGTGTCTGGTGACAGTCTAGGCAAACCAGGTTTTCTCCATAAGGTAAAATCGTGGTAGAAGACTATTAGTTAACAGTAACTAATTCTTAGTTTATGCTGTTAAAAGTAGATACACTGCACCTGCTTCCAATGTTTTTTTGCAGTAGCACTTTATTTTACAGTCCTGTTCACATGTACATACTATGTACTTATTATAGTGATTACAATAACTGCAATAACTAGGTACTAACCCTGAACCTACCCTTAAACCTAACTTAACCCATGTAGTTACCTTATATTACCCAGTACTTTCTTAGGTAAGAGCGCTGTAAGTACACGTAAGTACATGTACAGTAAAATAAAGTGCATTCATTTTGCTGTGAATGAGAATTACTAGCACTTGCCAGTTATGATGCATCACTATTATTATTTTAAATTAGTTACAAATATATGACGGTGAAATAAAATGACTAACCTCATATTAGTGTGCTATTTATATTCTAAGCAATAAGACATTTGCCTGGAAGACGATGTTTACTGATTTAGACTTCCGTTCAAAATGTTGGGGTCGGTAAGATTTTTAAATGTTTTTAAAACATTTAAAAATATACAAATAAATAAATAAAATTGCCTTGCCTAAAATAAGTAATTTCTGCTCATCAAGGCTGCACTCATTTGATCAAAAATGTAGTAAAAAGAGTAATGTTGTGAAATATTATTAAAATTTTAAAAAATAACTGTTTTCTATTGTAATATACGGAGTCCCTAAAGGGACAAAAAATATTTCTGTGCTTTTGCATTGCCTCACAAAACTTTTGCGAGAAAACACAAAAGCATTGACACAATTTTGTATTCCCATCTCATATTTTATCACCACTCCAGTCTTCAGCATCATTACTCCAGTCTTCAGTGTCACATGATACTTTAGAAATCATTCTAATATGATGATTTGGTGCTCAAGAAAAAATTCTGATTATTATCAGTTTTGAAAACAGCTGCTTCATTTTTTTGTGGAAACCAATTCTTTTTTTTCTTTGATGAAGAAAAAAGTTCCAAAAAAGTTAAAAAAATCTTTTGTAACATTATAAATGTATTTACTGTTACTTTTGATCAATTTAATGTGTTAATTTTGTTACACATTAAGCACATTAACCGCCTCATGCTGCATCTGAAATCGCATACTTTATAGTAGGTATACATTTTTTTTTTTAACTTACTTAGCGACCCGTTAAGAAAGTATGTTCTTTATAGTATGAATGTGTGTACTATGAATGAAATTCTTATGTTCTAAATTCAGCATGTCATGTGACCTACGCCGTCAGTTGTGTCGCTTTACCTCCATTCATAAACCCTCTCCCGTGGCGTCCTGGGATAGTAAAGTGTCCCGTGAATTCGCACTTCAGAATCTTGTTGGAAGTAGTAGGTCATCCGGGTACTTTTTGCCAATTTTTTTTATAAATATTGTGAATTCGGACATACTATTTGGCTTACATACTGTTTTTCGCAGCATCAACTTCCTGCATAGCAACTTCCTGGCAACCACCCACAACAACCTAGCATCATGGGAACTGGTTGGCACGACAAAAAACACTATAAATGTCTAGTTATTTGTTATGAGCCTTAGATGTCGTTCACTTTTTTATGTCACAATCCAGTTTGAGCTTTAATACCTTTTCTGTTCTCCTAAGTAGACAGAAATAATGTGACCTGCATCTGTCTAGAAAAAACAGTATATCTGTCCAGCACAGTTCCTGGGGTGAGACCGTTTCCTGTTTGAGGATGAAAGAGCTCTGAACCGAGAAAAACAAGCAAATATTTCAAATCAAAATGAACCCAGTCATTTCTTGACAGGTTCACCCTAAAAACAGTCCTGACCTCTGCTCACCGCTCTTCCTGGCCTTCTTTTTAAAGTGCATGTTCTTCTCTGTGTGTGTGTGTGTGTGTGTGTTTCCTGATTCACAGGGGGCAGAGACCAGAAAACGTTCCCCCACACTGAGCAGTCAATTCAAGCGCTCTCTGGAGCTGTTGATGCGCACGTTGAGCGTGTGTCAGCCGTTCTTCGTCCGCTGCATCAAACCCAATGAGTACAAGAAACCCATGGTAAGTTAAACCAGCATTACTCTACAGCTAGAATGGTAAACCAATATATTTTTTCCAAATTTGCTAACATTTGTTAATGTTAGTTAATAAAAAATACAATTGTACATTGTTCATCTGAGTTAACATTAAATGTTAACAGGTACAACTTTTGATTTGAGAAATGTATTAGTAAATGTAGAAATGAACATTAACTAAGATTAATAAATGATGTAGAACTAGTATTGTTCTTTATTAGTTCATGTTAACTAATGTAGTTAAGGAATGTTAACAAAGGAAATCTTACTGTAAAGTTAACTTGACATATGTTAATGTAGAATAACACTTTGAGAAAATTGTCAATATAGAAAATATATTGGAATGTTTTACAATTTCTAAAGGTACTCTCTGCTTTTGTCTTATTTTACACTGTTTAACTGTTTGGTAACATATTATAATAACTTTCTTCAGTTAAAAACAAGTTAAAACATAGCAAAGTTGTTAAACGGTAAATTAAGTGGTAAATTAAGTGTCTTGTATTTCCAGCTTCAAGAATGTACATTTAATGATCAGTTTAGTGTTACATTGTTTGTTAATTATGATATTAATTATGATAGTTATTTTAAAATTGCCACCAAATGTTTAAAACTAAGAGATTTATATGTAATAATCTCTCCATCTTTCTCCAGCTCTTTGATCTTGAGCTGTGTGTGAGGCAGCTCAGGTATTCTGGAATGATGGAAACCATCCGGATTCGCCGGGCCGGATACCCCATCCGTTACACTTTCGTTGAGTTTGTGGACAGATACCGTGTTTTGATGCCTGGAGTCAAACCTGCTTACAAACAGGTGAGTTAATGAATTCACTGTCTCTAGAAATTCTCTTACTTATACAAAATGCAGTGTGCTTCAACCAGTCTCTGTGTAGTAAATGTTTTTGACATGTAACTAAAATCATTGTAGTGTTCTTCATATCATGTTCTTTTTTGTTGTTTTGTTGTTTAATGGAATATGGTTATTATATATTTTTTAATTTTACTGTTCTCAAACAAAAAGGTCATTAATTTTTTTAGCTTGTAAACATGAAAGGCCCCAATAAAAAGTAAAAATATTAATACTTACTCTTAATTTTAAGTTTAAGTCCTACTATTAATTAAATAAATTAATAATGAAAGTGCCATTTTTCAATAATACACTGTGCTGCCTATATATATGAATTAATCGTGATTAATCTTTTAAATTGCAAAGTGTATGTATGTGTGTGTGTATATATATATATATATATATATATATATATATATATATACACACACACACATATATATTTACAAATGTTTATGTTAGAAATTATTAATTGCGATTAATTGATTTGACAGCACTAATATATATATATATATATATATATATATATATATATATATATATATATATATAGGCATCACACTGTAGTATTGAAAAATGTGTGTGTATGTATATATACATATATACATTTATCTTGGTGTTCACCAAAACAGTTTGTAATCTACCAACATCTCTACCTCTATCTGGACAATAATTTGATTTTTTTTTTTTCATTTAGGGGGACCTAAGAGGAACCTGTCAGCGTATCGCTGAAGCTGTATTGGGCCGTGATGATGATTGGCAGATGGGAAAAACAAAGATATTCTTGAAGGTACTTAAAGCAGAACTAATATTTTCTTATAGAACTACTAACTACTTATACATAACAATAGGAGACCATTTATGAAATGTTCTTCACAATCAATAACAGAAGGCAATATTTAAATAATAAATAAAAAATAAGTCATGGAAAAATAAGCTCATCGTTGCTGTTAAAAACCATGTCAGGGGATTTTATGCAGTCGTGTCAAACTCAAACAATATTGACCTCAATATTCGGGTGTGTTTTTCTGCTGCCGGAAACGCTGCCCTCAGCCAGAGGTCAAAGATCAGGAACTAGCTTGTCCATTACTAAACTGCCAGGATGAGTTTTCCAGGGATTAGGTTTTATCACACCTTCCAGTTCTCTAAAACAGGAAATTCAACTCAGCAGGAAGGAAGAGAGGGTGGTGTCAATACACACTGACAGGAAGTAACGGCAACAGGAGGATCAGGACAGATAGAGATCAATATGAGGTTTATTAAATGATCTGATGATCAATGGAACATCACAGGAGCATGTTTAAGTCTATAGTTAGTTAATGTGTGTTTTAAATACTTCTCTACCTTTATCAGGACCACCATGACATGCTGCTGGAAATCGAGAGAGACAAGGCCATAACTGATAAGGTCATTCTCATTCAGAAAGTTGTCAGAGGATTCAAGGACAGGTACGAATGGCTGCTGATGTTTAGTTTGTGTTGCAAGAACTCTCGGGGAATATGCTAAAAATGAATTACAGTATGCCCACTGTTTATTTGCATTTGTGGTCTCTGTTGTTTGATTCACTTATGCAAATCAGATAACAGCACAAACACACTAGAGAAACATCATCTGATCACCATTTGATGTATTCCTGATGCCATGATTGCTATAAAGTGTGAAAAAAACATTCCCTTTTAAATAAAAATACTTGTTGTATATTTCTGCTAGGCACGCATGCTCTTCATTGGTAGAATAAGCATTTCAGTCAAAAATTATTTATGCAGTATGTCAAACCTTTAACCTGCGGGGGGGATTTAACCCAAAGCAACAGTTTAAATGTAGCCAATGACTATTGTAATTGCTAGTGACTATTTCGGGCAAAATCAAACCTTTTTTTTTTCTGGACAAATATTTCTTACTGCTGAAATTTTGTGCATCACTACATTAAACTGTATTGCAGTTGGTTTGGGATTTAAGACTTTTGTGCTGAAATCAAACAGAATATAAAACATCTTTCCCACAGATCTAACTTCTTGAAGTTGAAAAAATCAGCCTTGTTGATCCAGAAAACGTGGAGGGGTTACTACTGCCGGAAGAACTACGGAGCGGTTGGTCTCAAACATTCTTATATACTGTACAGGTATTTGCAATTGTGGCTCTCCAGTCTCTAACACTCGTTTCCCGTCTTGTAGATGCGTGGTGGTTTCTCACGTCTGCAGGCGTTGTATCGTTCTCGCAAACTCTACCAGACGTACCATGTTGCACGTCAGAGAATCACCCTTTTCGAGGGCCGCTGCAGAGGATACCTAGTGCGCCGGGCGTTTCGACACCGTCTTTGGGCCGTCATCACCATCCAGGCATATACGAGAGGAATGATCGCCCGCCGACTCTACAAAAGACTCAAAGGAGAGGTGAGTACAACTGGATTTATTTGTAGATTACAATATACGTTTTGCAGCAAACACATCACTCTCTTTTTCCATCTATCTCAGTACCGGCGACGTTTGGAAGCGGAGAAGATGCGATTGGCTGAGGAGCAGAAGTTTAGGAACCAGATGAGTGCCAGGAAGGCCAAAGAAGAAGCCGAAAAGAAGCACCAGGAAAGATTGGCACTGCTGGCGCGAGAGGATGCTGAGCGTGAGAGGAAGGAGCGAGAGGAGGCAAGGAGGAAAAAGGAAATGTTGGACCAGATGGAGAAAGCACGACATGAGCCGGTCAATGACTCTGATATGGTGGACAAGATGTTTGGCTTTTTGGGAACCACAAACTCGTTCCCTGGTCAGGAGGGTCAAGCGCCTGCTGGGTTTGAGGTGAGGATGGCGATCTGTCACTTTTACAATCTAAACTAGGTGTGTTGGACTTCATGCAGCACTGTGCAGAAGGATCTGTGTCTAACTTGAAGCAGTGCATGCCGGTTGAATTACTTACAAATTGTGATCGGTTACTGATTACAAATTACATGACAAAAATTGTAGTTAGTAATGTAATCCATTACATTACATATTTAAGGTATGACACTGACTACTTTTGGATTACTTTTAGATTACTTTTGACCTTACTCGTTTATCACATTGATTTGAGCAGAATAAACTTGTACCTTATTGATATAAAAATACAAAGAGAAAGAAAATATATTTCATGCTTTATGAACAACATGAAGTGCATTAAATATTACATCACATCAGGGTTTCCCAGACTGGGGCTCGTGATGGAACTGAAGAGTGTTCCTGAGTTTAATGAAATGCTATTAAGTAATCAAATAATAAAACATTTAAAATTAAAATAAATCATTTTAAAATAAAAACAATAAAACTGAAAAACTACTAAAAAAGATTAAAAATATGTATATTTTATCTGTTTGCCTACATGTCATGTGACCATTAACCGACATTCACGAGAACTGTGAACTTAATTTTATTATTTATTATTATTTTATTATTGAACTATCTTACGAATTAAAATCTCAGGGGGTACATCAAGTAAATATATTTGATCAAAAAAATTTCAGATGAAAAAAAAGTTGGGGAATCCTTGAATCAATGAATTATGAATATTTGGCTGCCATTGTGAGAATAACATGTAATCATGTAATCAATAAAAAAGTAACTGTAGTCTGATTATGAGTATACAATATACTTAACAAGTACAATACAAGTATTTAATTTTTGGAATCTGATTACGTAATCTAGATGACATGTAATCAGTTACTACCCAGCTCTGTTAATTTCTTATTCAGTATTTTTGTCTTGTTTTGCAGTACAAATTTCTAAGCATTCATAAATCCAGATACATTTACTTTAGAAGCAAAATTACATGTTTTCTTGTTTTCTGAAAAATGTATCAAAATTAAGTTGCCTAAAACAAGAAAAAACAGGGTGAGAATATTGATCTTGTTTTCCCTTTGAATATAGATATATTTTTCTTGTTTTAAGCATTAACTCACATAATTTCCACTGGTGCTAATAAATCCATATTTTAATAACCGTAAACTTTTTTCATGTAATATTATGCCATGTTTAACAAAATAAATCTGATAAAAAGTATACTGTCAGCGTATCTTAAATTGGTATTTTAACAGTATGTAGACTTATGTTCAACTTTACTCTTGTATATGCAGGTGCTGTATTAAGCAGTACATCAAGTGTTTACATGAAAACACCTGAAACATCTGAGTATTTGACAAATATTGCAGTTAATCTACTTCATCTGTGATTTAGTATTCAAACACCATGCAAGCATCACTACGGGAACCAGAAAGTGTCTAACTTCATGTCTCCGTTTTCAGCTCCTCCCCGACTGCAAGCAGCAAATCTTGACGACTGGTTAAATCCAGCTGCAGTCAAACACAACTGATCCCTCACGTCATTAATTAGTTGATTAACTAAGCTCCAGTTTGTTATTGTGTTTTCCTCAGGACCTGGAGCGAACGCACAGGGAGCTTGAGGTGGAAGACCTGGATGAATCTCTTCCTCTCCCAGAGGATGATGTGGAAGACTTGTCAGAGTACAAATTTGCCAAGTACTCTGCCACATATTTCCAGGGCACGACCACTCACACTTACATGCGCCGCCCGCTCAAACAGCCCTTACTGTTTCACGAAGATGAAGGAGATCAGCTGGTATGTAACCTTTGACTAATGACACTCAAACACACTGTAGGAAGTTGTATTATTAACTATGTAACAATAATGTCTTTTTAAAGGAAACATTGCATGTATCTTTCGCATAGAAGGCAATCCCATAATGCATTGTGACAAGCACAATAAAAACAGATGGTGGACGAGTTGAGAGGAATGCTGGTAATAAATCTAAAAGTAAAAATATTGACATATTAGGGATGTAACGATGCATGTGGAACCGGTTAAAAATCGATTAAAATATGTGACGATTCAAGTCGGTTGAGATGCTAAATGAATCGCGATACATTTGGGGGCGGGGGGTTATATGAATGTATAGCTGAGGAGAACTGACTGTGTTCAGAAAAGTTTAGATGGTATTTTCTTTTCATCTTACTTCCATACAATGGCTTTTAAAATAGTTTTAGCGCACAGCACTGTTTGTTTAGAGCGGTAACCATGGAAGCGCTGTATTGCCGCTGTTCCATAAGCGCCACCTGCTGTCAGACAGTGAATTTGCGTTCTCATGCAGCCCTTCTGCTCTTATGAAGTTTTATGTAGCATAATTTCACAAAGCTAAAGTCTGAACATTCTGTTTTTGCTTCAGATGTTAAAAATTTTACAATCTAATTTAAATTAAAAACTGCTCAAACAGCATCTTTGTTGGGATTGTGATTAAAATGCAGTGGTTGCCTCTAATTTTAAATGGCTACAGATAGTTCAGCCTGTAATAGAGCAAATAAACGTCTTGTTCATGTACTCATATGAAGAGATTTCTTTTATTTGTATTATTTATTTACTTATTTGATTTAGGATTTGTTTTAAAATTTCAATTTAGTTGTTATAAAGATATTTCAATTTCACAAAGAAATATACAGCATTTTGTCTGAGAAATAATAAAAAGACACTTTCTCATTTAAATCTCATTTTGTTAAAAAAAATCGTGAAAAAATCGAATCGTGAAACCAGTATCGTGAATCGTATCGAATCGTGAGTTGAGTGAATCGTTACATCCCTATGACATATTGTTTACAAGCTTTCATTGATGTCTTTCTGCCGTTGAAACTGATTGAGCGATTACACGAGATATGACCTTTTCAGTAAGTTGTACTGTATCTTTCAACATACCTTCAGATGTTCGCGTTCACTCGTGCTCTGCGCTGCCGGTTGAACTGAGGCGCCTGTACAGTGATCTGTCACGCCACATCAAAGAACGTCAAAACGGCATTTTCTGTTTTTGATTTTGTGGACAGAATTTGAAGGATGACACTTTGTTTCTTATCGAAAGTAACAAAACACAGAGCTTATTGCTAGGGATGTCCAGATCCGATCACATGATCGGAAATCGGGCCCGATCATGTGGTTTCAGACTCGATCGGAATCGGACGTTACCTCCCGATCAGGACTCGGATATATATGTATATATATATATATATATATATATATATATATATATATATATATTCTCATTATTTTTAACACATCTATAGTTATGCGGTGGCACAGAGTTAGGCCTATTTCACACTGCAAGCGTAAGTGGCGCGTGAGTAGCGCATATTTTTTTCAGCGTGCATGTCAACCAACGGATGCATTCACACAGGCAGCAGGAGCAGCTCGAGCGTCAGGCAGGAGTGTCGCGTAAGCAGCAGTGCCACAATCGTCTCGGCACCGAGTCTATCCCCGTGTCTCAATCAGCTCCCTAGCTCCCTAGATCGTGAATCAGTATATAATGAAAGTGAATGTGGCTGATACCCTGATCAGTGCCCTAATTACTGAACTAGGGAGCTGATTGAGACACACGCTGCGCTGCTGACGCGTAATTAAAGTGAAAGCACACTTTTGATGGACAAAATAAATGTAATTTCACACAAAAAGTGTTCAAAATGCACACAATACGCATGTCTAATGTGTTTTAACAAGAATTTGAGTATGACAGAAAAGAAAATTAAGAATCAAAAATAATAATACAAGATTTACCCATTTAAACTTGTTTTTTATTATTCAGTTTGGGTTAAAGTATGGTATACTATAAAAAATTAAAGTAAACTAGCCAGAGAATATGATATATATAAACATTATTTTAGTTATTACACAGACTGCAGCATACCCAAATCAAACCAAATATATTTGTTTTTATATTAGCCTTTTTTATATTTACTGTTGCACTAAAGTGAAGTGAAGAATTTGTTATTTATTACTTGATTGTTCAAGCTACCTCACAGAAGTGCTCTGTTTGTAATCAAATAAAAAATAAGGAACGTCCTGGATCTGTTTTTTCGCTCTTCTTTATTCTTTTTTTTAATTTTTTTTATGTTTTATAGAAGTATCGGATCGGGACTCTGTATCGGCAGATACTCAAAATCAAATGACTCGGACTCGAGGGCAAAAAAACCTGATCGGGACATCCCTACTTATTGCGATTATTGGTGGTTAATGGTGGTTAGGCTACAATGTTGCAATGTAATGCTTGGATACACATGTGCACCGAACTGAAATCCCTGTACCGAAACTGTTCGGTACGAATACGTGTACCATTACACTCCTAATTGTTAGTATTTAAATGTTTGTTTGATGAGTTACTGGTTATCTCCTCGTCCTGCAGGCTGCTCTGGCCGTTTGGATCACGATTCTCCGATTCATGGGTGACCTTCCAGAACCCAAATACCACACGGCCATCAGCGACGGCAGCGAGAAGATTCCTGTCATGACCAAGATCTACGAGACACTTGGCAAGAAAACCTACAAGAGAGAGCTGCAGGCTCTGCAGGGAGATGGAGAGGTACTTTAGACAACATAAGAGTGTAGGAGAAGACAAATGAGGCAATGTTTTCATGATTTATAAGTCTCTTTTCATCCACCTCTTACAGAACACTCACGTTGACAGTCACAAAAAGAGCAGTGTGCGTCACAAGCTGGTGTCGCTCACCCTGAAGAAGAAGTCGAAGATTACAGAGGAGGTGAGTGATGCTGTTACCATGGTGATTTTATCATGCTACACTTCCTTATTCCCTTCTTTCTACAAGCTCTCTTTTAAACTCGGTGACCCTTTTAAGACATTGATTGTACAGGTATGAGCCACTGCCATTCAAATATTCATTCCACTGTCAGCAAAGGATTAGTCAGTTATTAGGAGTTATAAACTCTCCCTCCACCAACCTGATATGAAAGAACCAATCAGCTATTAATTGCGCGCACACACACACGCACACAAAAAAACAACAACAAAATAACAATTAACTGGAAGAAACTGCAGCCACCAAAAGTGGGTCATTGGATTAAAAAAAAGAAAAAAAAACAACCTTAGATCTATCTACTGTATAAAATGGACACATGACATTGTTATACAAAGGTAGACACCTGTTATGTATCTTAATGCATTGAAAATGAACTGATCTGTATGGAATTTGGACCCATTCCCCTCTTGTACCTTTTATTTGACCATCCCGTCTTGTTTTTTGTGTTTTCTTCTATTTCCTTTGCTCCATCATGCATGCTATTGGGCCACTGCTATTATCAATGAATGTTTAGCTCATTGTTTGTAATTTGTTTCAATGTATAAATTTAAATAAAAAAAACAAAAAAACAATCAGCTTCCTCAGAAACAAAACATCGGTTTAGTAACTTTGACCATTACTATAGTTAACCTCTTTTAAACTGTGTGTGTGTGTGTGTGTGTGTGTGTGTGTGTGTGTGTGTGTGTGTGTGTGTGTGTGTGTGTGTGTGTGTGTGTGTGTGTGTGTGTGTGTGTGTGTGTGTGTGTGTGTGTGTGTGTGTACAGTATAAAGTTGTATCTAAAATGCTTCATTCATTCATTCATTCATTCAAATGTTCATTTATGTTGTGGCTATTTTGGTGGATTATATATTTTTTTAAATAATTTTATAAAACAAATCTATTTTATATTTCCAGTGCTTTATCTGATGTAATTTATCATTTCAACCCTGATCCTGATTTTAAAGTTTTTTCCTTTTTTTTTTCTTTCTAGGTGACCAAGCGTCTGAATGATGGTGAATACACAGTCCATGGAAACAGCATGCTGGAGGACCGACCCACATCCAATCTGGAGAAGCTTCACTTTATCATTGGCAACGGCATCCTTCGCCCAGGGTTGAGGTCAGACAATAGATACATATATATCATAAATTATATATATACACTACCAGTCAAAAGATTGGAAACATTACTATTTTAATGTTTTTGAACGAAGTCTCTTATGCACATTAAGGCTGAAATTTTTTAATGATTTCTGAAGGATCATGTGACACTGAAGACTGGAGTAATGATGCTGACAATTCAGCTTTGCATCACAGAAATAAATTATATTTTAAAGTATATTAAAATAGAAAACCATAATTTTAAATTGTAATAATATTTCAAAATATTATTGTTTTTTCTGTATTTATTATGAAATAAATGTAGCCTTAATGTGCATAAGAGACTTTGTTCAAAAACATTAAAAAATAGTAATTCCAAACTTTTGACTGGTAGTGTGTATATATATATATATATATATATATATATATATATATATATATATATATATATATATATATATATTAGTGTGTTTGTGCTTCCCTATGTTATGGGGACAAAATGTCTGAAATACCAGAAATCTTTTACCTTTTTTTGGGGACATTTTTTGTCCCCATGAGGAAGATAGCTTAAATCATACTACATGATGTATTCAGAAAATGTACAAATATAGAAAGTTTTCTAGGAGGGTTGTGTTTAGGGATCGGGTTAGGGGATAGAAAATCATCATTATAATAAATCAGCATAAAATCATGTATGTCTACCGAAATTCTCCATAAGACACTTCATCACTCCCAAACAACCCTGAACAAACTTCTTCCTGCTGTTTCTTACAGAGATGAGATCTACTGTCAGATCTGTAAGCAGCTGACCCAGAATCCCTCTAAAAGCAGTCACGCCCGCGGCTGGATCCTCATGTCTCTGTGTGTTGGCTGCTTCGCTCCCTCTGAAAAGTTTGTCAAGGTAAAAAATGCTGGTTATATATAAACTCTTCACTCTTCAGATTATCTTCTCTCCTTTTTTCCTCTTCTTACTTGTAGCTTTAACTGTGATCGATGCACTAGGGCTGTCGCGATAACCGCAATTTCGTAATACCGCGCTTTTTACGAGCCAACCGCAGAACACTGCAAAAACCGCAGCAACCACGATATTTGCATGTTTTCTATTTTTTGAAAGGCTATGTCCTTCTCGTTTTATACTTCATACACGTGTACTAAATATTAAATAAGGTAATAATGATAGCATAATGTGTACCATGGTGATTTGTACAGAGGCTCCGTAGATTTGCACTAAACAAGCCTAAACAGACAGTGAATGTGAGAGAGATCGACTGAGCGCGTGCGATTACCTGCGTCTGTCCTTCAGGCCGAGATATATTCGTGAAAAAAAGTTGTCGTGTCCAAGGACAGCGAAATCTCTGCCTTAGCATCGAAGCATTACTGGTCAGCTGAGCCTTATAAAGTGGCGCTTAACGTTAAAATGATTTCAACAGCTTGTTTCATTTCATCTCTCTTGGAATGAATCTGCGTTTTTAAACGTGCAGTTGAATGAACGGTTTAAAGACTCAAAAACAGTCCCTTGCCGCCACCTTGTGTCATAATGTAACTGCACTGACCGACAGCCCGTCTAGAACGCGCAGAGATGAGTAACGTTAGTTCTGCTTATACTCGTGAAATATCAGCAGAAAGTCTTGTTTAGTCAGATTCGATGATCGGAACTAACTATTATACATACAACAGCTCTACCATCTTATTGTCAGGTTTATGTTCTGTTTTGTAGACCCTTATTTTGACATTCTCTTTACATCAATGCTCTTTTTAGTTTCGTTATTGAATATGATCTCTCTCTCTCTCTCTCTCTCTCTCTCTCTCTCATATATATATATATGGCGGTAATACCGCATATCGTGCTATTGAGCCACTCAAAAATACCGCAAGGGAAATTCCTTAACCGCGACAGCCCTACGAAGCACCTGTAATATTTCAACCCCAGACAAATACTTTTATCATGTCTGGTAAATATTTGAAATATATATGTTATTGCAAATATACTGTTTTGCATTGTGTATCTCTTACACCTTTAACCTTATTATTTATTTTCAGGTTAGGTAAAGTAAGTAGAGACTGGCCTAAATTATAAGCATTTTTAATTACTTGCAATTTGGTCAGAAAACTTTGTTGTGATCCTCACAACACTAAAAATCAAAGCAGTTTTTGTAATCAATTAAATTACTTTTAAGTGGTTACTATTCTTTTTATAATAAACAAAAATGTAAAGGCAAAAAAAAAATTTATCAAACCGAGGTAACAAATTATTATGTTGTCCACACGATTTACTTAAAACGAGAGAATGAATTAGTTAATCACCCCAGTGAGGTTTTAGTGGTTAATTCTGACCAATTATGATTACAATCACGATTATTGAAAGTTCAGTATGTCTGTCCTCCTGTAGTACCTGAGGAACTTCATCAGTGAGGGTCCTCCGGGTTACGCTCCCTATTGCGAGGAGAGACTGAGGAGAACGTTTGTGAATGGAACAAGAACACAACCACCATCCTGGCTAGAGCTTCAGGTGCAACTGATTTTATTGATTATATCTGCTTTATTAATAACCAGTCTAGTTCTGCTGCTCTTTTCCATGCAACAAAAGTTGACAAGTGACTCTGTCAAACTCTAGGACAAAAGGCACAATAAAAGCAGTCCATATGACATCTTCTTTTCACAATTTTATCCAAGGCCACAAAATCAAAAAAGCCAATAATGCTACCTGTGACATTTATGGACGGAACGACAAAAACACTTTTGACGGACTCTGCGACCACGGCAATGGAGCTCTGCAACGCACTGTCCGACAAGATCAGCCTTCAGGATCGATTTGGCTTCTCCTTGTACATTGCTCTGTTTGATAAGGTACACACACTAACAACCAAGATCAGTTTGGTTCATTTAACCCTATGAAACTTACTGTATCATATTTAATATGCAAATGTCTAATGCTTCTAAATTATCAACATAACCAAACCTCCTGCATTCAGTCTACTACATGCCTTCTGTCGGCTCATTGATAGTTTATACTTTTAGTGTAATTCTGAAAACATCCACCTTAGGGTCAACATGTCTTTACTGATTTTTATAAAGTAAACATAAGATTAAAGAATACATTTTATATTGCTAGTAATATTTAAAATCTTAGTGGACTGGAGCACCTTAAGTTTACTTGATTATCCATGCATCAGTTTTTAGAAAAATCAAGTTAAAATGTGAGAGTATAAAATATGATCCATCAGGCTTTTGAGGAACATTTATTTGTTCATCCCTCAATCATCATTGTATTGCATCACATTATATGTTTTTAAACTACAGAGATTTGATCATAAATCTAAGAATTTAAATATTTTACTAAGACATTATTGGCAGATATAGAATGACAGCTGATATTTATTATATGCATATTTATTTAAATGCATTTTATGTAAGTAGTCTGCTATAGGCTACTGTTATAAAGATCTCATTGATTTTTATTACAGAATCGTTTATTACACCATCTGCACTAAATTGCTTTCTTTTTTTTCTTCTTTTTTTTCCCCTGAATAAATTCAGGTGTTTCTCACCTTCATATTCTTAATATACAATACTATATGAGCCATAAAAGCCCGTTATATAAAATTTTTAAAACACATTTTGTCTAAAAGTTCAATAAACTGTTCAGTTTAAAAAAAAATCTGACTGTTATTTCATATGTCAGGCTTTACATGGTTAAGAAAGCTTTTTGGACTCTATTTGTGGCAGGTTTCCTCTCTTGGCAGCGGTAATGATCACGTGATGGATGCTGTGTCTCAGTGTGAGCAGTACGCTAAAGAGCAGGGCGCTCAGGAGCGCAACGCCCCCTGGAGGTTGTTCTTTAGAAAGGAGATATTCACACCTTGGCACGACCCAGCAGAGGATGCTGTCGCTACAAACCTCGTCTACCAGCAGATCGTGCGTGGCGTCAAATTTGGCGAATACCGCTGTGATAGGGTATGAACCTCAGACACAGAAACAAGTCGATAAATAGATTTTTTATTCACACCATATTTCTAAGGAGGGAATATTCTCTTTCTCTGCATCTTTCTCTTTTGCTTTTTATTTGTGTTTTTCTACTATTCCTTTTCTTCTTTTCCTCTTTTGATTATCTTTATTTCTCTTCGCACATCTATTTTCTTGCACTTTTTCTGTATCTTTTATCTTCCGGGAGGAGGAGGATCTAGCGGAGCTGGCGTCGCAACAGTACTACGTGGACTATGGCTCTGAGATCCTTGTGGAACGTCTGTTAAGTCTTATTCCATCCTACATCCCGGACAGAGAGATCAGCTCGGCCAAAACCGTGGAGAGATGGGCTCAGTTCATAATGGCTGCACACAAAAAGGTGGCAAAAGTTCATCTCAACAGTCACATGAATGGACTTAAAGGTATAGTTCACCCAAAAATGAAAATTCTGTCATCATTTACTCACCCTCAAGTTGTTGCAAACCTGTATGAATTTGTTTCTTCTGCTGAACACAAAAGAAGATATTTTGAAGAATATCGGTAACCAAACAGTTGATGGACCCACTGACTGTCAGTTTTTTTTTTTTTCCCCATACTATGGAAGTTAATAGCTACCGTTAACTGTTTGTTTACTGACATTCTTCAAAATATCTTCTTTCGTGTTCAGCAGAAGAAACAAATTCATACAGGTTTGGAACAACTTGAAGGTGAGTAAATGATGAGAGAATTTTCATTTTTGGGTGAACAATCCCTGTTCACACCAAGGGTATGAATGATATAGCTATGGCAATATTGATAAAAATATAGTTGTAAAAATCGTTCTGAATGTAAAAAATATCAAGGACAACACCACAATTATAACACTGATGGCACAGAGAAATAATATCGTTGGAATCAGTTTCACAATGATTTTTTCCAGGTGATGAATGATAAAACATTGGCAGCCAATCAGAATCCATCCTGCTCTAAAGAACCTCAGCTAACATGAACAAACAATGAATGTTAGCAAAGATTAAACTGTAACAAATGTGTTGCACACTGTTAGTTAATTTTAAGGTTAACTACTGGGACCTTATTGTAAAGTGTCAGTGTTACCATTGTTAGTAACACTGTGTTGTATCTGTAGGGTATCTACACTCAGAAGAGGGTGGACCCTCAGAAAGTGAAGGAGGAAGTCGTGGATTTTGCTCGTTATAAGTGGCCTTTGTTATTCTCAAGATTCTATGAGGCCTTTAAATTTTCAGGTATTTCTTACATTACATTAATATTGCACAAGGTTCTTGTGATGTATGTTTACAGATGTGTTACAGTTGTGTTTCTGTCTGAAGGTCCTAGCCTACCCAAGAATGACGTGATTGTGGCTGTAAACTGGACAGGTGTTTACTTTGTGGACGAGCAAGAGCAGGTTCTTTTGGAGCTTTCTTTCCCAGAGATCACCGCTGTGTCCAGCAGCAGGTATGGGTTTCACAGATATTTGTTTGGAGGTTTGATATGATTTGAGCTTTGAAGATAAAAGCCTGTTTGTTTGCCAGAGGGGGGAAGCTTCAGGCCCAGAGCTTCACATTAGCCACCATCAAAGGGGACGAGTACACGTTCACCTCCAATAATGCAGAGGACATACGGGACCTGGTGGTCACCTTCCTAGAGGGTCTCAGGAGGAGATCCAAGTTTGTTGTGGCCTTACAGGACAACCCCAGTCGAGGTTAGAGAAGCACAAACACATTATATCAATAACATTTTATTTTATTTCTTTGACATTTCTTTATTATCGCTGCCATTTTCTTCTTTCATGTAACTCATTTATCCTGATCAGCTGGCGATGATTCAACGTTCCTGAGCTTCCTAAAAGGTGACCTCATTCTGCTGGACCAGGACACGGGCGAGCAGGTCATGACATCAGGCTGGGCCCACGGGATCAATGACAGAACCAAACAGAAAGGAGATTTCCCTGCCGACTGTGTTTATGTGCTGCCCACAGTCATTAGACCTCCACCTGAAATTGTGGTACTGATTTTTTTTATTTATTTTTTTTATATTATGTTCAGGGTTTGCTTCATATATTTATTATTTCAGTTATGTATGATTTATGTCTCTTCTTAAACCCTCTCATATTCTCTGTGCCTGTCTTGTGTGTTCTCTCTCTCTTTTGCCCTCCCTTTGACTTTATGGCTCAGGCTTTGGTTACCATGACACCAGACCAACGTCAGGAGTCAATCCGGATTTCACATGTCCCTATAACGGAGTCGGAGGAGAGGATAAAGCCATACACTCTGGAGGAATACTCATATGACTACTTCAGGTAGTCACCACTGTCCCTAAATCGTAATTCTTGCCAGTTATGCTGCAATCAGGAGTCTTACTAGAAGGCTTTACTTTTAATTTAATTTTAAAGGCAACGCAAAATTGTCCCTATTGACTTTCTTAATAATTCCTGGTGTTATTGTGCATTATTCATAAGTGCAGGTTATTCTAAAGAAAATACAATTTGATTTTACAAAGAAAGCAAAGAATAAGTTTTTTAATGTAGACAATTAACCCTTATTGACTCTCAACCCTCTCCTCTCGTCCAGGCCTCCTCCCAAACACACGCTCAGTAGAGTGATGATCACCAAGAACCGCGGGAAGGACAAACTGTGGTCCTGCACACGAGAACCCATCAAACAGGCCCTTCTGAAGAAGTGTGTGGGCCATGAGGAGCTTTCCCAGGAGGCCTGCATGGCTTTCATTGATATCCTTCAGACCCGGGATTCATGAAAAATATAATTTCACATCTTTTTTCATATTATGGGCTGACCTGAGCCTTAAAATAGGCTTTTTTTTTCTGTATGTAAATTTGTTTTTTGACCTGAAATATGACCTGGGCCCTAAAATATGCTTTTTGTTCTATATGCAAAATATAATTTCATATTATTTTCTTTTGATTTTAGGCTGAAATATGACATGGACACTAAAATTGGCTTTATTTTAAAGATTAAATATTAAAATTTTATGCTAGTGAGTAATGAGATTTTTCAGAATGTTATCTTCATTCTGAACGTTAATCATCCTTGACCTGCTCTTCTGCACCTATAATGAAATATATGGGCGATTATCCATCCAAGCGGACGCGTTCTGTGAACGAGCTCACGGATCAGATCTTCGAGGGTGCTCTGAAGGCGGAGCCTCTTAAAGACGAGATCTTCTGCCAGATACTCAAACAAATGACTGACAACCATGTCAAGTACGTCTCTCCATATAGCCAGAAGCTGTGATTTCTTCCAATGAACACTTCTGCTTTGAAAGAAGTCTCTAATGACCAGCAAGGCTGCATTTATTTGAACAAAAATACTGTAATATTGTGAAATATTATTGCAATTTAAAATACCTGTTTTCTATTTGAATTTATTTAAAAATGTACATTTGAAAATGTATTCCTGTAATGCAAAGCTGAATTTACAGCATCATTACTCCAGTCTTTAGTGTCACATGATCGTTCAGAAATCATTTAAAAACAGTTGTGCTGCTTCAGATATTTTTATGGAAACTGTGATAAATTTTTTTCAGGATTATTGGATGAATAGAAAGTTCAAAAGAACAGTGTTAAAGGGTTAGTTCACCAAAAAATTTAAATTATGTCATTTATTACTCACCCACATATCGTTCCACACCCATAAGACCATCGTTCATCTTCAGAAGACAAATTAAGATATTTTTTGATAAAATCCAATGGCTCAGTCAGGCCTGCATTGCCAGCAAGATCATTTCCTTTTTCAATGCCCAGAAAGCTACTAAAGACATAATTAAAACAGTTCATGTAACTACAGTGGTTCGACCTTAATATTATAAAGTGTCGAGAATACTTTTTGTGCGCCAAAAAAAATCAAAATAAAAATCAATACTTTTTTCAACAATATCTAGTGATGGGCGTATTGTGACGTAATGACGTAACGAAGTCTCGTTTACTGAAATCACGTTATTTTGGTGCTCTGAATGACTGATTCGAAACAAAAGATTCATAAAGCTTCGAAGCTTCATGAAGCAGTTTTTTGAAATCGCCCATTACTAGATATTATCAAATAAATTCATTATTTTGTTTTTTTTGGCTCACAAAAAGTATTCTAGTCGCTTTATAACATTAGGGTTGAACCACTGTAGTCACATGAACTGTTTTTAGTACCTTTCTGGTCATTAAAAAAGGAAATGATTTTGCTGGCAATGCCGGCCTCACTGAGCCATCAGGTTTTATCAAAAATATCTTAATTTGTCTTCTGAAGATGAACGAAGGTCTTATGGGTGTGGAACGACATGAGGGTGACTAATAAATGACATAATTTAAATTTTTCGGTGAACTAACCCTTTAACACTTACGGGTGTTGAACAACATGAGTAATTAATGACTGAATTTTCATTTTTGGGTGAACTAACCCTTTAATTTGAAATATAAACATTTTTTGCAACATTATAAATGTCTTTACTGTCACTTTTGATCAATTCAATGCAGAATGAAGATTTTCATTTTTTACTGACCCCAAACTTTTGCACATTAGTGTATGTTCTGCTCAATGTTATTCGTACCAGCCATTCATTGTTTAAATACAATGGTTTGTCTGTTTGTGTAGGTACAGTGAAGAGAAGGGCTGGGAGCTGCTTTGGCTGTGTGCTGGTCTCTTTCCTCCCAGTAACGTCCTCTTACCACACGTCCAGAGGTTTCTACAGTCGAAGAAACATCATCCGTTGGCCCCTGACTGCATGCAGAGACTGCAGAAAGCTTTACGGTGACAACTCTCGCTCATCTCACATACAATTGCATGTGCATGCACAAACAGGCATTCATATATTGTCTAGGACCTATTTTTATTGCAAAGATCATATCTGAAGGAGCATATATACCACCAAAAAAGAGCCTTTTTTCCTGTGCAATTTGGAGAATTTAGACCATGTCAGAAGCATTTTGTCTGTCAGAGAGAACAGTAACTGTTGTGTGACTGGTGTTTGTTGAACTGGATTAGAAGTGCACTTCTTAGACTGCTTATTTATTTTACTTTATTTTCAATTCTTTGACAGTTAAGAATGGTCAGCATCACTTAACAGCTGTTGTCTTCCATCATATAACTTATTTATCCTGATCAGCTGCTGATATTTCACTGCTTTTAGAGAAGCAAAGCCAACACAAGCTCTGAAACATATGGTGCATTCAGTTCATGTCAGAAAGATCGTATTTATAACTTGAATTCAAATGGAAGCCAAATTCAACAAAGTCATAATTATGTGTGGGAACTCTTTGATCCCCAAATTAGAATGTGTCAGTGTCAATGTCAGTGAAAAAACATGGCAAGAGCAATGGATGCAACGTCTGTTGTTGACTTTTTCCCCATTTACAGTAAAACTACCTTAACTGAGTTGTCTACTTAATACTTGTCACATTTAAATATTTGTCACAGAGCTGCATCCAGAGATAACAAAAAAAGAAAAAAACTTACTTCCTAATTCTCCCAGCTCTTTCAACCAGACAGCAAGATACAAAATGCATTAAAAGTCAGAAAATAAAAGAGATGCATAAAATATATAAATGGCATTAAAAATGAAATAAATAAAAAATAAAAAAGAGTTGAAAGAATAAAAAGATAGTTGAGACATAGCACAGTGCTCAATCAGCAAATGCATAGGTAAAAAGATGTGTTTTGAGTCTTGATTTGAATGTGGCTACTGTTGGAGCACACCTGATCTCTTCTGGAAGCTGGTTCCAGCTTTGGCTGGCATAACAGCTAAAAGCAGACTCTCCCTGCTTTGAGTGAACCCTTGGTATTTCTAAGTGACTTGATCCTGATGATCTGTGTGATCTGTTAGGTTTATATTCTATGAGCATATCTGCAATGTATCGAGGTCCTAGGCCATTTAGTGATTTATAAACAAGTAACAGTACTTTAAAATCAATTCTAAATGCAACTGGAAGCCAGTGCAACGACCTGAGGACTGGTGTGATGTGTTCATGTTTTCTGGTTCTGCTCAGAATCCTGGCAGCAGCGTTCTGTACGAGCTGCAGCTGTCTTATGGTCTTTTTGGGAAGACCAGTGAGGAGCCCATTACAATAATCCACCCTGCTGGTGATGAAAGCATGAACAAGTTTCTCTAAGTCTTGACTGGAGGCAAAGCATCTAATTCTTGCGATATTTTTGAGATGATAATATGCTGATTTAGTTATTGTCTTTACATGGCCACTGAAACTCAGGTCTGGTCATGGATGTCCACTCAAACTTATGGTCACTGATACTCACATAATAACTTCTCCCTTCTAAGTATGACCTGAACCATTTAAGGACCATCCCAGAAAGCCCAACCCAGTTTTCCAGCCTGTCAAGAAGTATGTTGTGATCAACAGTGTCAAATGCAGCACTGAGATCGAGAAGAACCAGCACTGATAATTTACCTGAATCTGTGTTTAGGCGAATATCATTTATTATCTTTATGAGCGCTGTCTCTGACATCTTTCAATCTGGTTTCTGACCGCATCACAGCACAAAGTATCCATTCAAGCTTAAGAATCTGATTGAAAACAACTTTTTCAATGATCTTGCCTATGAAAGGAAGATTTGAGATTGGTCTGTAGTTGCTCAATATGGTGTTATCCAGATTGTTCTTTTTCAGGAGGGGCTTAACAACTTCAGTTTTCAGGGATTTTGGAAAAGTCCCAGAGAGAAGTGAGGCGTTTACCATAGACATAATAGCTACTTTCTGAGGTTGTGATCTGATCTGTTTTACCCCAGTGCAGCTCAAGGATGTGTTTATTGCCTTTCTGATATTATTAATTTTCTCAGAGAAGAAGTAAGCAAACTCACAGCATTTGCTGTCTGAGAGCATTTCACTGGGAATCTGACTTGGGAGGTTTGTTAGTCTCTCTACAGTAGCAAAAAGAGTGCGGGTGTTGTTTAAGTTTCTGTTTATAATATTTGAGAAGAAGGTCTGTCTAGCTTTGCCTAGTTCCACATTGAAAGCATGAAGGTTATCTTTATAGATGTTATAGTGGATTTCAAGTTTTGTCTTTCGCCACATGCGCTCAGCTTTTTTGCATTGTCTTTTCATATTTTGCACTGCTGTTGAGTTTCTCCACGGTGCTTTTTGTCTGCCACTCTTCTTCCTGACTTTCACAGGAGCAATGTTATCAAAAACATTCTGTACTTTTGAGTTAAAAGAATCAAGGAGAAAATCAACAGAGTCTGCAGATATGCTTGGTGTTAAAGATATAGCCTTCATAAACAGTGCACTAGTATTCTCATTTAAGCATCGCTTTTTGACCAAGATAGATATAGCTTCAACATTAGGAGAAATCAATATATCAAAGAAAATACAGAAATGATCAGATAGTGCTACATCCTTGGTGCCGTAGAACGTCTTTTTAAAAGATGTAATATAAGTCTAAGGTGTCCCCTGAATAGTGATGTGACATTTACTTTGACACTGAGGCTTCGAAGCTTGTATCAAAAAACGAAACATCTCACATTGAAGCACTGTATCGGAGCTTGATTCGTTTTGCCATAACCACGTGATCGGTGACGTCCAAAGCCTCGTTTTCGCACACAACCACGTGACTGCTTCGTATTCTTATTCACAAAACGTGAACCCTTGTGCAGATGTGAAGTGTCATTTGCTTTTTTAGCAAAAGAATATGT
This sequence comes from Chanodichthys erythropterus, assembly GCF_024489055.1. Lineage (NCBI taxonomy): Eukaryota > Metazoa > Chordata > Actinopteri > Cypriniformes > Xenocyprididae > Chanodichthys > Chanodichthys erythropterus. The sequence continues at coordinate 22,555,573 of NC_090227.1, forward strand.
TATAATACGAATAAATATTTACATGTGTTCAGTTTGTATTATTCCCAGTTCATACTTCATTCTATGACAATCGTTTATTTTAAAATAATGCCAAAAGCTTGCCTATTTCCCCCCCCAAAAAAATATTCAGACTAATTTATTCAAATTGTGTAAGTAAAATGACACATGAAAAACTTTTTTATGCATAATAATTTACATTGTTTTATATGCTTTTCATAGCACAAACTGATTTATTACATGAAACAGTCCAAAAATAGCTGGGTCGTCTGGGACGCAAAGGCCGTTTTTTCCACCTTTTGACCACAAGATGTCGTTAGTGTGCACGGTGTTGAAAAGCTTCGAGTAATGAACCTTTTTATGATACACTTGAGGGGAAAGCCTCGATGCTTCACAAAGCTTCATTTCGCCATCACTACCCCTGAATGTGTCTGTGAAGTTTCAGCTCAAAATACCCCATAGATTTTTTTTATTAATTTTTTTAACTGCCTATTTTGGAGCATCATTAAATATGAGCCGATTTAGGCTGCGGCCCCTTTAAATGCTCACGCTCCCCGCCCACGGAGCTCGCTTTTGCCTTTAACAGCATAAACAAAGTTCACACAGCTAATATAACCCTCAAAATTGTTCTTTACAAAGTGTTCATCATGCAGCATGTCTAATCGCGTAAGTATGGTTTTTATTTGGATGTTTACATTTGATTCTGTATGAGTTTGACAGTGCGCCGTGGCTAAAACTAACATTACACACCGTTGGAGAGATTTATAAAGAATGTGTTTATGAATTATACAGACTGCAAGTGTTAAAAAATGAAAATAATGACAGTATTGTCTCTGTAAATACAGTAAGAAATGATGGTAACTTTAACCACATTTAACAGTACATTAGCAACATGCTAATGAAACATTTAGAAAGACAATTTACAAATATCACTAAAAATATCATGATATCATGTCAGTTATTATTGCTCCATCTGCCATTTTTCGCTATTGTTCTTGCTTGCTTACCTAGTCTGATGATTCAGCTGTGCACATCCAGACGTTCTGCCCTTGTCTAATGCTTGAACATGGGCTGGCATATGCAAATATTGGGGGCGTACACCTCAACTGTTACATAACAGTCAGTGTTATGTTGAGATTCGCCTGTTTTTCGGAGGTCTTTTAAACAAATGAGATTTATATAAGAAGGAGGAAACAATGGAGTTTGAGACTCACTGTATGTCATTTCCATGTACTGAACTCTTGTTATTTAACTATGCCAAGATAAATTCAATTTTTAATTCTAGGGCACCTTTAATGACAATGGATGAAATGTTTAGACCCTTACTGATAATTAAATCTAGAGTGTGTCCACAGTTGTGTGTGGGTCCATGTACATGCTGAGTCAGATCAAAAGTATTCAAAAGTGTTAGGATTTATTTTACCATAGGCCCCAGTAATAGCAAAACAGTCAAACTCTGTTTGAAAAATTAATGATAACGGTTCTGTAAAGTCCTCCACAAAGGCTGGAGAGTATTTTGGAGGCCTGTAAATAACTATAAGTAGAATGCAAGGAGCACCTTTTAACACAATACCCAAATATTCGAATGACAGGTAATCACCAAATGACACTTGCTTGCATTGATAGACATATTTAAATAGAGCAGCTACACCTCCACCTCTCCTAACAGCTCTGCAGACACTCATAAAAATAAAGTTAGGAGGGGCTGTTTCATTCAAGATTGTTGAACTGCAACTGTCTTCAAGCCATGTTTCATTTAGAAGCATAAAATCTAGGTTGTTTGTGGTTATTAAGTCGTTGACTAGAAGTGATTTATTTTTAAGTGAGCGGATGTTTAAAAGTGCTAACTTAACAGTCTTACTTTCTGTCTCTGCAGTAATCTTAGTTTGACGTGTAATAGGCAGCAGATTAAATGGGTTTGCCAAACGGTTTAAGAAGGCTCGCTTTTTTGTTGATATCTGGGGGCTCGCAGCAAAAGAGTGGGATAGTTTGGTTCCAGCATATACCAGTTCCTCCATTTTCTCTGAGAAGCACAGAAGAGGGGATGCTGGAGAGAGGGATAACGTGTCTGGAGAGAGGGGCTGTTGCTCTGGTGTTACCGGAGGCTGTAATATGTTGCCCTGGCTTCCCTGGCTGTTTTCCCAAAAGTCGTCCTTGGGTGCTGAATCTTGGAGCAGTTCTAACACGTCACTGTCTCTTGGTGAGCTCTGTGGGCAGGGCTCAGTCAGGATTGTGTCCGTGAGCAGTGGTTGTTGTGGCTGCGTGGTGTTATCTTTGTCCTTGTGGGATGTGTCAACCGCATGTCCATTCAGGTGCTGAAATAAAGTCCTGTGGTCAGTTGTACTCTGTCCAGGTGTGTTTGTGCTATTCATATTGAGTGGATTTGCACACACTGCTGAAGGATGATGGAGGGAGAAGTAGATATTGTCCTTTAGCACTCTTGAGCCCAATTTGTTTGGGTGCAGGCCATCATGTGTGAACATTTGTCTCTGACTGTCGATGAAATTCAGTCCCTTTAAGTTGCAGGTTTTTTGCAGCCATGTGTTAAGCCCAAGCAACCGTGTAAATCGATTTGTTCCTCTTTCTGGGAGTGGTCCACTGATGAACGACTGAACTTGTAATTAATTGTAATTAATTACCTTTTCACTGAACTCGGAACACACCTGATGTCATAATTACATCTTAAAAACTTCAACTCGAATGCTCCAATACTCCTAAAATGACTCTTTTCCTGAAGCAGAATGACTCATCTCTTCTATCTGCAGTGTGAAATTAGGCAGTTTTGTCTTGATGTTGTGTCCTTTTTATCTTTCACACTCTTTTCTGTTTCTTTGTCTGTCGGCTCCATTCTGAGCTCACAGTCAAAAGGAGTCTGTTATTTTCCTGTTCTGATGAATATGAGACGTCTGTGTGAGGAGTTTTATAGTGTGAATGACTCATCATGGATGCCTTATGTTTGTTTGTGTGTAGGAACGGATCCCGAAAATATCCCCCTCACCTGGTTGAGGTGGAGGCTATTCAGCACAAGACCACACAGATCTTTCACAAAGTGTACTTCCCTGATGACACAGATGAGGTGAGATATGTTCATCAGGACAGTCTTTCATATGCTTATGACTCATCAAACATACTGAGATCTTGCTGATTTGGACAGTTGATGTGATTCAGAGGTGACGTTGATATACTGAGAATTTTTTATGAATGTCTTTTTTTATTATTTGTTAGAACTCTATAGTCAGAAATGAAAGCTTCACATTTCTGCTTTAAACCCTGTAAAGCCTTGTGTGAAGTAATAGTCAGAAAATCTTTTTTTATTGAAAAGGAACTGTTTTTTTTTTTTTTTTAAATTGATGTATGATGTAGTGAGAATATGGTGGAAAAAAAACAGTTCTGTTTTATTCAGAGGCCCAAAATGAGCAAAAATATGCACAGTTAACACTTTATTTTAGGGTCTTTTAACTAGTTGCTTATTTAGGGCTGGGCGATATATCGCATGCAATTTCGCATTTCGTCAGTAAAGCCGGTTCCCTGATTACCACTAAATCACCATCACCTGCTTTCAAATGGAGCGGCATTTAATAGACAGAGCCGTAGTTCACTGATAAGCCACGCAATATCGCGTTCAATATCGAATTCGATATCTGCGATATTGAACGCGATATTGCATGGCTTATCAGTGAACTACGGCTCTGTCTATTAAATGCCGCTCCATTTGAAAGCAGGTGATGGTGATTTAGTGGTAATCAGGGAACCGGCTTTACTGACGAAATGCGCGTGACAATTGCATGCCATATATCGCCCATCCCTATGCTTATTAGCTTGCATATTACTAGAATATTGGCTATTTATTAGTACTTAAGCACATATTAATGCATTATTCTTCATAACCTTATTCTACATTCTTAATCCTACCCAATACTATAAATAATCAGTAAATTAGGAGTTTATTGAGGGGAAAGTCAAAGTTAATATTGTTAGCCAGAATTGTAGTTTTCACTTTAAATGCTTAGTTCTATGATCAAAGCTCTATAGTTTTAAAACAATGCAGTTCATTACAATGATGATTGAGGGATGAACAAATCAACATTCCTCAAAAGCCTGATGGATCATATTTGATACACACATATTAACATGGTTTTTCTAAAAATCGATGGATAATCAAGTAAACTTAAGTTGCTTTAGTCCAGTAAGTGTTTATTTTGCAATATTACTAACAATATCAAATTATTCTTACATTTACTTTATAAAAATAAGTAAAGATTTCACAGCAAAAAGACGTGGACGGTTTTAGAATTACACTAAAAGGCCTTTTACTAAAGAGCCTAAAGTATAAACCATCATTCAAATGACAGAAGGCATGTAGTAGATTGTGTGCAACAGGCTTTTCAGCACAATTTTGGCCATGTTGATCATTTAGAAGCCTTAGAAATTTGTGAATCAGATATGATATACAGTAGGTTTTATACTGTACGGTTAATCCCTCCCGGAATATTCTTTTAAATGCATCTGGAAGTGTTCAATACGGCTTTGCAACGTTTTGGATGGGTAAAGACAGTCTTTGAAGGTTCCCTCTGTCTGTTTTCAGGCGTTTGAGGTGGAGTCCAGCACGAAGGCCAAAGACTTCTGTCTGAACATCTCCAGTAGACTGCTGCTCAAATCACCTGAAGGCTTTAGTCTGTTTGTCAAGATCTCTGATAAGGTGAGCATCTTTGGAATATCAACGGGATTTTGCCCATGTGGCACAAGTTCCTTCATCTTTTTGTTCTTGAACAATCTTTCATGCTAGGTTAGGTTATTATACAATTCCTATCAAGATGTATATAATATTATTTTTATGTGGTTTTATGCATTATAGGTGATAAGTGTACCTGAGGGTGATTTCTTCTTTGACTTTGTCCGCCATTTGACAGACTGGATCAAGAAAGCAAGACCTGCTAAAGATGGTAATAAAGATGGTGCCATGGTTTTACAATTGCCATATACACTGCATAAGTTTTTTGTTTTTTTTTTAAGGAAAAGGGTAGCAGAATGAAAACCTCTTTATCAAATAAATACTGTAACATAATGGCTCTTCCTCTGATGTTCAGGTATAGTGCCTTCATTGACCTACCAGGTGTTTTTCATGAAGAAGCTCTGGACGACCACAGTTCCAGGCAAAGACTCCTTTGCAGACTCCATCTTTCATTATTATCAGGTGAGCCGGTTATGAGGCCTCATAAACATCCAAATACCACATCATGAAACCACAGACACTTGGAGAAATCCCTGATTTATATATATCAGCTTATCTTTATAACACTTCCCATGTGAAGGAACTTCCTAAGTATCTCCGCGGATACCACAAATGCTCCAGAGAAGAGGTTTTCCAGCTCGGCGCTCTCATCTACCGGGTCAAATTTGAGGATGACAAATCCCACTTTCCCGGCATTCCCAAGATGCTGAAGGAGCTGATTCCTCAGGACCTGATTCGCCAGCTCTCACCTGACGACTGGAAAAGGGTTTGTGTCACTCTTAAAATGTTCTCGGCTGTGTGTGTCCTTCAAGTATATATCCTTTTAGTTGTATTGACAAAATACACTGGCTAGCACTTATCTCTTCCTCCTTTTGTTGCAGTCGATTGTGGCATACTTCAACAGACAAGCTGGGAAATCAAGGGAGGAAGCAAAGCTGATGTTTCTGAAGATCATTTTCAAATGGCCCACGTTTGGTTCTGCCTTTTTTGAAGTGAAGGTAACTGTGCTATATTAACTTGTGGTTTGGTATGCTGGCATTTTTCTACTTGCTATAAACTTGTGAATCATTTTTGGAGCTCAGTGTTTGTCTATACAATACACTTCAGCCTAGTGTGTTTTATACTCCAGATCTGTCTTCTTTTTTTCTTTGGATGGACTGATCAATCTTTTTTCATTGCTCCCATTACAGCAAACCACTGAGCCACACTTCCCTGAGATCCTGTTGATAGCCATCAACAAATATGGAGTCAGCCTAATCGACCCCAAGAACAAGGTGTGTTTTCCTTCTTTTTTTTGTTGTTGTTTTGACTCACATAAATCAAGTTATTGATTTTTATTGATTCCTTGTTTATATAGTTTTTAATCATTTTTATTTCAGTTTAATTATTTTACTACATCGTTAAACTAAATGAAAATGAGAAATGTTGCTTTGGGAATTAGCTGAAATAAAATAAGTTTAGGAATAAACAAAAATGCATTGCAAACAAACTCAGTGTAGTTTTATTTTAGTATTATTTATATACTATTATACACTATTATAGTATTAATTATATACTATTATTAATATTCAGTATTATATACGTAATATTATATTCTTTTCATTTAAATTTTAGGCTTACTAATTGAATGTGCTTTTGTAATTATATTTAATTTTATTTGAGATATCATTTATTTTTTTATTTTATTTCAAGCAGCACTTTTTTAAATGGTGTGTTTCCAGTGTTTTTGCTCAACATACTGATCCCAGTGTGCAGTGATGTGTGTCTCCTCTTTTCTCAATCCACAGGATATTTTAACCACATATCCCTTCACGAAGATTTCCAACTGGAGCAGTGGGAACACGTACTTCCACATCACTATTGGCAACCTGGTTCAGGGCAGCAAACTTCTGTGTGAGACGTCACTGGTGAGAGCAACCCTACTTACTGTACATGCAACGGAATGGAAAATGCCAGCACAAGTTGCATGAGTTTTTAATGAGGTTTATATAAATGATTTGTACATTTTCTTCCCTTGTTTTCCACATAACAGGGTTACAAAATGGATGACCTGTTGACGTCCTACATTAGCCAGATGTTGACCACCATGAGTAAGCAGCGTAATTCACGCGGCCAGAGCAAGTGAACGTTTGATTGGCGTGAGGCGGTGGAGCTGGTGCGTCTGCTGCGGCCTATTGGTCGACCCTGTAGCTGGGGGCGGGCTTTCGCTTCCCAGCTGTGGCGAATGAGCCGCACCCCCTCTGCCAGCTCCCAGGGCTCTGTGTACCCCGATGAAGACTCATCTGCCTCCAGTGAGGATGACTACCTCTGAACAAAGCTGAAGGGACTTGGAAAAGGCGTGAAGAACCTGATTTATGTCTCTTTTGTTGGATTATTTGCTCCAGAATATATTATATGACTTAATGCACAATTTAGGTACCATTTACTAAGTTTTGTGAAATTTATCTGAGTCGAATATGAACTGGAATGGCTTAGCTACATGCATCTCGAAGCTTTCATCAACATTTTGGAAATTTGTGCTGTATTCCTCACAATAACTGCAATGAACAAACAGTATTTGGATACATTAGGTGGTAAAAACATTGTAAATGCACCAAGAACAATACTTGCCTGAGTCTCTGGGGGTTTTGACAGAATTTGAGAATTCTGTGATTTAAATTTAATTAACTTTTTAAAATATTGTTAAACTGCATGCCTTACTGCTTTTGTGGAAGATGGGTAACTGTTTTTACAGGCTTGAAAAATTGTTACATGATCAAACTTCATGCCGTTATGATTTGTAGTGTACGTGTATTTTAGGAAGGAAAAAAGAATGGAAAATAATGGCCTTATTTAAAAATTGCATCTACATAAACATTTACATTTGCGAATGAAAGTGAACGTTTCACCCTAGAAAGTCAAGAACCATTTCAGATCGTATTTCATCCAAATATAGAAATATTTTGCATACAGGAAAATTAAATGTTTTTAGAAAGCTATTTATAGAAGTCTATTTGTTGCACTGCCTTTAATATGTGATTAAAAAACATTAGAAAGTAATAAAAAAACTGCATCATAGTGTTGATATAGTGTAACTTAGTGTGATTTAATGAGAACCAACAACAAAAAAGCACTGGGTTAAATTGAGATAAAAATGTTATTAGGCAGTATATAGTGTATAATATAAAAATCACCTTTCTTTTGAAAACAGGATTCACTTTCTTAATGTAAAATTGAATTGTTTTCCCTTTCTTGATGATATTGACGAGTCACAAGATTCACCCAGTAGCTGATAAATAGATACGCTAAAATGACGCAGTAGTTTTCCATTTTTTTGAAAGAGTGTCGATGCTTGTGTACGGAACTGTAGGTTTGATATGTTAGTGTCTTTTTATACAGTTAATTCATGGCCTTTATTTGCACCAATATGTCCTTCAGCACAAATATTTGACTGACTCACTGTAACATCAGAAACTAACCTGAACTACAGAACGCGTCTGTTTCATGTGCTAATTCATTTATAAGCAGATAAAGTTCTGACTACTGTTATTTTGCCACTCTTTTATGTAACGGCACCAGTTTAGTTATAAATAAAATTTTATATTAAACATTCCTGTAAAAAGTGCAGCGTTTCTAACATGAATTAAACATGGGTTCAATATTTTTGTTATGTGATGCTGAAATTCTCACATATAGAGCAAACCTTTTCTAAAGATACATATTGAGGCATATCTTGAGTCTGCTAAAAATATTTTTATTTAGGCTATTAGTGCTGATGATAGAGTAACAAAAAGAGACAACAAAAAAATCTGATATCAGATCTGAATATCATTTAAGGTCAGTTTACAATCATATTTACAGTCATAAGTTACATTAAAAGATTAAGTAAATAGAAATCACGCTAGGCATTGCATTTTATACAGGCAGGAATGTTTCAGCATCCCATGAAAAGAAAACGTATGCCATCCAGCACTCACTGGTTTTAACATGCAAACGGCTGTTAATGCTGCATGTCTGCGGTGTGATGAGGAGCTCACGCATGTTCACTTCCAAATAAAGACATTTCTAACTTATCAGAGGCTGATTAAATCGAGCACTGCTGTATAACAGTATGTACATTTCAAGAAGTTGCTTGCGATTTCACTCAAAAATTCAATAGCTAAATCTTTAAAATTCAGATTGTCTGTTTGGCTTTTTATTGTCTTCCTGATAGTAAATGTTTGTCAAATTTATCACACCATGCAATGGATCTGACATCTTAAACACTCTTTGCAATATTACCATGCGTCATTCTACAGTAATCAAGCTATTTGCATTTTGGGTCTAAAATAGGCAAATTCTGTCTTTGATAAAAACGAACTTCACAGAAGCAAAAGAAGCTGGATGATCGATTCATCTTATACCACCAATTCTGAAAATAATTGGTCAAATACATTTGATATTTTTTAACAAAATATCACTAACATATAACATGTTTTCTATGAACTGCCTCTGGGTACCATGTAAACACCATGGTACATGAATTTCATGGTACTGCCAAAGTATTAACCCCAGAATAAGAAATGACTGAGGGTACTGAGTTATATATAAATATGGAATTCCCACTCTTCACTTTTTCCACATTTTATGTTATGATACAACCTTATTCCAAAATGGATTAAATTCATTATTTTCCTCAAAATTCTACAAACAATAGCCTATAATGACAACATGAAAAGTTTGTTTGAAATCTTTGCAAATGTATAAAAAAAAAAAAAAAAACACATGTACATAAGTATTCACAGCCTTCCCAGACACAACAGTGTGGCCCACATCTGGTACATGTGGATTACACATGGACCATATGTGGGCCGGATCTGGGCCGACACTATGTTGTATCGATTGTATCGAGGCACAGATATGGGGAAGGGTGCAGAAAAATTTCTGCAGCATTGAAGGCCCCAATGAGCACAGTGGCCTCCATCATCCGTGAATGGAAGAAGCTTGGAACCACCAGGACTCTTCCTAGAGTGGCTGCCCGTCCAAACTGAGCGATCAGGGGAGAAGGACCTTCAGAGTGACCATCGGGAGCTGACAGGGAGGTGACCAAGAACCCGATGGTCACTCTGACAGAGCTCCAGCGTTTCTCTGTGGAGAGAGGAGAACCTTCAAGAAGAACAAGCATCTCTGCAGCACTCCACCAATCAGGTCTGTATGGTAGAGTGGCCAAACGGAAGCCTCTCCTCAGTAAAAGGCACATGACAACCTGCCAGGAGTTTGCCAAAAAGGCACCTGAAGGACTCTTAGTCCATGAGAAACAAAATTCTCTGGTCTGATGAAACAAAGATTGAACTCTTTGGCCTGAATTGCAAGCATGACGCATGATGTTTCTGGAGGAAACCAGGCACCGCTCATCACCTGGCCAATACCGTCCCTACAGTGAAGCATCATGCTGTGGGGATGTTTTTCAGCGGCAGGAACTGGGAGACTAGTCAGGATTGAGGGAAAGATGAATGCAGCAATGTAAAGAGACATCCTTGATGAAAACCTGCTCCAGAGCGTTCTGGACCTCAGACTGGTGCGAAGGTTCGTCTTTCAACAGGACAACGACCCTACAAGATAACAAAGGAGTGGCAATGGGACAACTCTGTGAATCTCCTTGAGTGGCCCAGCCAGAGCCCAGACTTGAACCCAACTGAACATGTCTGGAGAGATCTGAAAATGGCTATGCACCGATACTCCCCATTCAACCTAATGGAGCTTCAGAGGTCCTACAAAGAAGAATGGGAGAAACTGCCCGAATATAGCATTGTAGCATCATACTCAAAAAGACTTGAGGCTGAAATTGGTGCCAAAGGTGCTTCAACAAAGTATTGAGCAAAGGCTGTGAATACTTATGTACATGCGATTTTGTTCATTTTTTTATTTTTAATAAATTTGCAAAGATTTCAAACAAACTTCTTTCACGTTGTCATTATGTGGTATTGCTTGTAGAATTTTGAGGAAAATAATGAATTTAATCCATTTTGGAATAAGGCTGTAACATCATAAAATGTGGAAAAAGTGAAGCGCTGTGAATACCTTCCGGATGCACTGTATCTGTGTGTGTGTGTGTGTGTGTGTGTGTGGAGGTTGAGCACAGTTAATTGCATTTAATTGGTTGCCTCGAAAAATTTAGAATTTTTAAGGCTGCAGTCCGTAAGTTTTGCCTCTTTGCCGCCATCTCTGTTTGATTCTTCTGAATCACTGATTGTAATCTTAGAAGTATGAATAAGTACCAAAATAAGATTTTTCACTAGAAAATGTCATCTGAACAAGTAACACGTCTGCCACTTTTGTTCTGACCGAGAAAAAAAAAGCATTACAATAAATTGAGCTGCCAATGGTGATTCAATCTAACGATCGCTTAGCTCATATAACATCAAACTGTGCAAATATTGTGCATAATTGCTATACTTAGTTCTCAAATTGTGAATGTTAACAACATCAGCATTGCGTGACTGTGTATTTAGTGTGTATTTGCGTTACCTGTAGATTTCGATTTCTGTACAGTCTAATCCCTAATGTTAATTTATCCTCACATGATATAGCCTACTAGCTGGGACTCCTTCTTTATGTAAACAGACGTGACGTAATGATGCAAAGACGAACAACTGCATGCTCGAATTTCCTGCGGAAACCCACTAGTACCGATTTTATTATAAAACATTATTACAAACTTACTCTTGTGAATCAGGCAAAGGTAAGGAGATCGTTTTGAACACTAGCTGGTTATGTACTATACCTCAACAATTTTGGATCATTTTTAACAAAATAAAAAAAAGTTACGGACTGCAGCTTTAAGTTAATTTATTTTGCCATACTTTTGTTTTCCCAGAATAATGGAGATTACGAAAAGTCAAATATCTTGACAAATGAAATTTTGGGAGGAAATGTGCTGAACTGCCTTGACAATGTCATTTTGAATGAGAACTTGATTTTAGGGTGGAATGCATTTTCATGAGATTCACCATTTAACACATGAAACACATTCTTCCTCAGATAGTTATTGATTTCTTATTTGTTTTCATATTACCTGTTTGGGGAATAATGGAGGTTAATGTAAAAAGTCATGTAGTTTTTCTCCAAGCTTGACCCTAGTCGAGACTATTATATGAAAACCATCTTTAAAACAAGAAATCTTTCCCAGTTGATTTGAAGCATGGAGCGCTTCAAAGGCTCTGATTCATGTCTGCATCAGTTTGAAGCTCAAATGCAAATGGAGTGCGATGATGCCGACGGCGCCGGAGCTCTAGGTGGTCTACAGTCTTTATGCCTTCCACAGATCTCTCTTTCATCCTTTTCAGATGGGTGGTTCCTCTGAAATGGTGGGCAGGATCGTAGGGACTGGCGAGCCCTGAGCCTCTCCACGAACACTGATGCTGGAGATGGACCAGACGTCGCTCAGCTCTGCCATACGGAGCGTAAAGGAGAGGAAGAGATATGATAGCGGCTCAGTAATGAGAGTGATGGAGGGTCAGATGGGTACGGGGAAGCCATGCATAGGGGGAACATGCATAGGGTCCAGGGAGAGTGATGGCCCGTCAAAGAATAGAGGGTTCCAGCGGATGCCCTGGACCTCAGACGGTTCTACAGCACAGAGAGTCACATTCAAACAGCGGCACAGGACACAAAACAAGGGTTTCTGGGACAGGTGCTGGAAAATCTGACTACTACAATTTCTTACACATTTTACTTTTACTTTTTTTTTTTTTTTTTACATAATACATAATATACATAATACATGTTGCATTTCAACCATAACACACACAAACAAACAAATGTGTACACAAGAACATTCTCATTGGCTTTGTTCAGAATGGAAAGTCTTATAGCATAGTATTCACCGTGTACTGCTTTTTTTTTAAAAGCAGCATGTAGCAAGTGTACAACAATAAACATTTCACCCACTAATTTGACCTTGTTATGTTGTACGAGTGATTCAATGAGTGGAGTCCAATTATCATCTCAGAAATAAATATGCTTATTTAAATTTTTGTCATTAGATAAAACAACAGGCAAAAATCGTGTTTGGCCTAGGTCGACCAAAGATACAGTATCCCACACAGTGTGCTCTGTTGAATATTGCAGATTTGGCAACAGTAGTATTCCGAAACCAGTCGACTGCCATTCCGAAAATAGCCACCGATCTGGACAGCACATGCAGGATGACATGCCAACATGACCAATAAGAGACTGAGCTAAAAATGAAAAACTTACCAGTCCTGAACTTGCTGTACGGTCCATTCTCATTCACCTGTCTACTGCCGGACCAGAAAGGCAAACCTCGCTCACGCCACCTGTAGGAGGAAACATTACATGCTGAATTTATAAAATCACAAACAAACATAATGTTGACATGTTTCCTTTTTTAAGCCTTCAATTTGAATTTTGAGGAAGAACTTTGGAATAAACAGATTGTGGTAACATTATAGCTTTTTCATTTTTGGGTGAACTGTCCCTTTAAAAGCATTTTAACAATTTAACAATCCTGTTTTCAGTAAACTATGTTTTGGGACATACTGCAATTGATGCCTTTTTTTTTTTTTCATTTTATGCAAATTTGATCTAATTTTTAATCTGTTGACACACCATTATTTGAATTGAAATTTATGAATGCTTCAGAATACAGACCTAAGGTTGGCCTCTTTTTAAAGAAGACACTCTTTAAAGATTATTGTAAATTATTGCAGAAATGAAAAAAAAAAAAGTATAAAAAAGTTCAAGAAGTTTAATCTCTCTGAACTAAACTTTTTTTATCCAAAATAAATATTTTACAAAATAATTTGTACTCTAAAGTTGGTAGAAAAACAAAGCCACATATCTAGCAAGTTGTGTTCCAAATTTGAAGTTGATACCACAAAAAGTGAGCATGCTGAATGGTTTTAAAGTACTGTTTCCAAAGTTTCACCATGTCCAATTTCAAAACGGTTTTCACAGGATGAATTTTGAGTTTTTAAAAGTGAGACCTAATTTATGATGATTACTAAAATATGTGACGAGGGTAAAGGCAATAAAAAATCGTGCCAGTTGTACCAATACCAGGACACAGACAGTTACCAGGCCACAAATACTTGTATGTTTGATTAGGTTTGAAAGTAAAACAGCAGATTAATGTCTGGTTAGTTGAAGCAGAACTCACCAGTGGAAAACGAAAATAGCTGTGATGAAGAAAGCAGAGACAATATCTGTCAGGATCCACATCAAACTGTATTCATCTGGAGTCTGCATTTGTGAGGAAAAAAAATCGTCATTATCTTGTGAATCATAGTGTTTAATATTTGTGATCTCAATGCTAGGCTCAACTCACCATGAGGAACAGGGGGCGCTGCAGTTTCTTGAGGATGTGCAGGGCGTTTGTAGTGACCGAATGAACGCCAGCGCACCATGCCAGTGAATATAACCACGGCTGACTGATCACATACAGGTTAGTGCTTATGTTCACAGAGGCATACTTTCTGAAATCAGAAACACATTCAGGAGAGGTTCAGGATAGCGGGCCACATTATGACGTTTCAGACTTTAATTGTAAAGCTTTTCTTTGCAATGCACAGACAGATGATTCAACATAGAATTTATTACTCAAAAATGTAGGCTTCAGCAGCCACGAGGGTTAGTAAATGATGACAGAATTTTCATTTTTGGGTGAACTATATACTTAATGGTTATTTTATGAATTAAATAATATATATTGTGTATCTTATTATAAAAAGTATAATAATATACAGGTGCTGTTCATATAATTAGAATATCATCAAAAAGTTGATTTATTTCACTAATTCCATTCAAAAAGTGAAACTTGTATATTATATTAATTCATTACACACAGACTGATATACAGTATTTCAAATGTTTATTTCTTTTAATTTTGATGATTATAACTGACAACTAAGGAAAATCCCAAATTCAGTATCTCAGAAAATTAGAATATTTTGAAAAGGTTCAATATTCTGTAGGCTACACAATCATGGGGAAGACTGCTGACTTGACAGTTGTCCAAAAGACGACCATTGACACCTTGCACAAGGAGGGCAAGACACAAAAGGTCATTGCAAAAGAGGCTGGCTGTTCACAGAGCTCTGTGTCCAAGCACATTAATAGAGAGGTGGAGGGAAGTAAAAGATGTGGTCGTAGGGATAACCGCACCCTGGAGAGGATTGTGAAACAAAACCCATTCAAAAATGTGGGGGAGATTCACAAAGAGTGGACTGCAGCTGGAGTCAGTGCTTCAAGAACCACTACGCACAGACATATGCAAGACATGGGTTTCAGCTGTCGCATTCCTTGTGTCAAGCCACTCTTGAACAACAGACAGTGTCAGAAACGTCTCGCCTGGGCTAAAGACAAAAAGGACTGGACTGCTGCTGAGTGGTCCAAAGTTATGTTCTCTGATGAAAGTAAATTTTGCATTTCCTTTGGAAATCAGGGTCCCAGAGTCTGGAGGAAGAGAGGAGAGGCACACAATCCACGTTGCTTGAGGTCCAGTGTAAAGTTTCCACAGTCAGTGATGGTTTGGGGTGCCATGTCATCTGCTGTTGTTGGTCCACTGTGTTTTCTGAGGTCCAAGGTCAACACAGCCATATACCAGGAAGTTTTAGAGCACTTCATGCTTCCTGCTGCTGACCAACTTTATGGAGATGCAGATTTCATTTTCCAGCAGGACTTGGCACCTGCACACAGTGCCAAAGCTACCAGTACCTGGTTTAGGGACCATGGTATCCCTGTACTTAATTGGCCGGCAAACTCGCTTGACCTTAACCCCATAGAAAATCTATGGGGTATTGTGAAGAGGAAGATGCGATATACCAGACCCAACAATGCAGAAAAGCTGAAGGCCACTATCAGAGCAACCTGGGCTCTCATAACACCTGAGCAGTGCCACAGACTGATCGACTCCATGCCACGCTGCATTGCTGCAGTAATTCAGGCAAAAGGAGCCCCAAATAAGTATTGAGTGCTGTACATGCTCATACTTTTCATGTTCGTACTTTTCAGTTGGCCAAGATTTCTAAAAATCCTTTCACTGTATTGGTATTAAGTAATAGTCTAATTTTCTGAGATATTGAATTTGGGATTTTCCTTAGTTGTCAGTTATAATCATCAAAATTAAAAGAAATAAACATTTGAAATATATCAGTCTGTGTGTAATGAATGAATATAATATACAAGTTTCACTTTTTGAATGGAATTAGTGAAATAAATGACCAGCACCTGTATACTTTTATTGTGGTCAGCGTATGGCACACCTGTGCAATAATCATGCTGTCTAATCAGCATCTTGATATGCCACACCTGTGAGGTGGATGGATTATCTCAGCAAAGGAGAAGTGCTCACTAACAGATTTAGACAGATTTGTGAACAATATTTGAGAGAAATAGGCCTTTTGTGTACATAGAAAAAGTCTTAGATCTTTGAGTTCAGCTCATGAAAAATGGGAGCAAAAACAAAAGTGTTGCGTTTATAATTTTGTTCAGTTTGTGTGTATAAATATATATAATACTACTGAAAACAAAATTATGTGAGTGAAATCTGTCACATAAAAAAATATTTCTTGACCAGAGGCAGCAATTACCTGCAATAAACCAAGACACAATCTGAAATACCTGATTTGTTCCTGTGACATGAAGCTGTAATGGAGGTTGAGTCGAACTATATGTTCCTCCTGCAGCTCCTCTATAGACGCATGATCTCCAGACGTCTGCTGCAGCTCTGGATCCAGCTCCTGTACCAGACTCCTCTGATCAGCCGGCAGCCACAGCACCTACCCGAAAACAGACCAATAAAAACATTATATAATACATCATATTAGGCAGTTTCAGCTCCTTTTTCCATTTTTATAGAACAGTTTAAAAAAGGAACCACAAAATGCCATGAGTTTACATGACATGACATTATAATGCCATTGTTTATGGTTAGAAGCAAAAAGTCCTGGCTAACTACCTGGCTGGAGTTAATGAAGGATTCATTGTGTATGACCTCCAGGGTGCGAGTGATCCACGTGTCCCTGTATGGGTGGCCTCGGGGCGGACGTCTGAGGTCAAAGATCACCAGTCTCTCATGCTGAGCAGCCAGATTCAGGAACTCTTTCAGTGTTGGTACTGTCTGGTTCTGGACTTGATCCCTCTCATCAAGATTAAGAGAGGAGGCAGTACCGAAAGGATCCCTCTGAGAGGAGATCGAGAGTGAGGAGTTAATTAATAAGGTATGCAGTCTGTCAACAGTTTTACAGATCCATTATAAGATCCAGCATATTAGAACCTTAAAAATGGTGCATGACACACCCAGGGGTTAAAGCCAAAAAAAATCCTGAGCCTGAACTTTACATACCTGCAAACTCAAAAGAGGCTAAAAAGGTGATGTGTACAAACTGAAATGTTATGTATTAGATTATATATTTTTATATATTATATATATATATTATTTTTTTTCGACACTAGGGCTGGGCATTGACACAGATTTCACAATTGGATTCGATTTCGATTCAGCAGCTTGCAATTTGATTTTGATTTGATTACCTTCGATTCAATATTGATTAAATTGGGGGCTATAAGGTTAAGTAGGCTAAATGTTTTCTTTCATAAACATCTAACATTTCCTTCATTAAACATTTAAATGGTGGCCATCATAAAATGGATTTATTCAAACGTTCATGTTAAGTACAAATAAGGAATATAGCCTGTAGTGCATATATTTAGCAAAATGCTCCTCTTTATAGACATTTTTGTAGCTGACTAACAATTTTTTGGACACTGAACGGATTTCCTGAGCTAAATACTATGGTAAATGTGACATTTTTTACAATCTGTTTTATTGACGTATTTCCGCGGTTGAAACACATTGAGCGATTACATGAGACATGATACAGATTTTTTTAAGTTGTACTGTATCTTTCAACATACCTTCAGAAGTTCATTCATGATTATTTCATGTTGTAACAATAAAGTGGAAGAGATAATCGGTTTGTGCGCTCTGTTTGAACTGATGCCGCTGTCACGTGCCACAGAACCCCAGGATAGATTGTGACAGACGGTGCATTCCAAACGGAATATATCGCCCTCCAAATGGCACTTCGGAGTGAAAATAATCATGGCCGCCATGTTGAAGGATCGTTCCAAACCGAAGTGCTCAAAACTGGCCACTTCAAAGGGCCCTTCGGAATGAAGGATTTCGAAGGGTACAACTGATGGACACTTTGGGCCCCCATGATCCTTTGCACAGGGAAGTTGTTTGACCTCACAGAATGGGTACAGGAGGAGTTCAATTTTACCTATAAATGTATATATTTTTCTATACTACTGTAATATTTATACAACTTAGATTTGGTACATTATGGTCTAAACGACATTGTACTTCAACAAAAATACTTTACAGCTCCCTTTATCAGTCCATTCAAATACAATATACATGGTCCGATAAACCTAAAATAAATAAATAAATAAACTAACGCTAAACAAAGGGCGCAGCTTGCACAGTCTACTCCTCTTTGATTGTCTCGTTAAGATGACGCAGAAGTGCTTTTTGTTGACACCTACACCCTTCATCCCTTCGAAGCTCTCACTCCGGAGGGTAAACCCTCTGAAGGGATTAGGGCATAGGGATGAGCCCTTCCGAATGGAACGCAGGGAGAGAAGTGATGTCTATGATCTCACTCCAGTTCATGGGAAAGTAGCCCATTTTCGATTCTTGTAAGATTTATTGTGATGCTTGCCTTGATTCAACTTCTCACGTCAACTGCGCAGATATCAACACAACGGGGTTGTAGGTTGCCAGGTGAGGTCACAAATGGGTTTGAATTTGCATGATGTGTCAAATTTGCGCAAGTAGAATGCGTTTCATACAAGATCTGTTAACTGGACAACCTTGGAATAATATATTTATTTGATTATTCTTATAACGGGGTTTGGGCCATGCAAATTATGGGAGTTTCCCTGGAGAAACAGCAAAACGGGAGGGGGGGAAGGAGATGGGTGTGATATACAGAAGAGCCCCAGCAAGAACGGGAGTGTTGACAGGAAGGCTATGTGGTCAGTTCATGTGCTCTCTTCGTGAACCGAAGCGCTACAGCGATCTGTCACTCCACAGAGCACCAAGAAAGATCGCAACAGCTCGAGAGACGTCCATGGTCTCACTCCAGTGTATGGGAAAGTAGTCAGTCACTCCTTGTGTTTGATGAATAACAGGTGAGCCGAGGGATAGCACAAAATTACATAAATCTCTAAAATTACTACGCAATAGGCTAATGTGTGTGTGAAGTGAATGAGTGTAAACTTAGCACAGCGCAAATCAAATAGCCATGCTGTTTGTCTCTCAGAAAGCAAAGCTTTGACAAAATTAAGTCTAATACAGCAATAAAATACTGCATCATTAACATTTTCTACTATTTGATATGTATTTAAATGTTTAACTTGCGAGATGATAGACGATACAAATGGGTGAAATCGCCGCATTTCTCTTGCGTCTCTCAGAAATCAGCTGTCAAAAGTAGGCTGCTATCAACTAAAACACTACATCATACATACTTTCTACAATTCGATGTCTATTCAAATGTTTAAAACATTGCACGATATAAGTAATTAGTTAGTGCAAACTCTATGAATAAAATGAAGCATGATAGCAAGCCAAGACAAATGTAGGACTATATTTTTTTCTGCAGGCAAATGCCGCACGCCGGAGATCCGGCACGGTGCCGGAACACTTTAAGCCCTGTACACAAACTACAATTCACAAGCATTTTACTTGATCAAAGCCATGAATAACTCCCTCTATTGAACTTTAAACTGGCTAAGGTTGAGCATCAACATCAGTCATATGTCTTTCAGGGTTGGAAGAGTGACGCACGGCACCTCCTGGCAAAGCCTAATTCCAGCCAGAATCCTTTAATCCCAATTGATTCAACACAGGGATTTAAGAAGGATTCTGAGTTTAATTAAGAGGCCAAGAACCAAAGCATATATGGATGTGCACTGCATTATCATTTTTGTTATAGTATGATGGAGTTTTATAAACTATAAGTGGTTTCTATGTGTTTTTAACCTGTTTTGACCACAACATCCAAAGAACCGAGTGATTTCTCTAAAAATACAAATGCATTCGGTGTGTTCTCTGATTAAATGCATTTTATTATCTATAATTATCCTGAAAGAATAATGTGTGTCTGGAAAAAAACATAATATGATATCCAGCTTTGTAAAAAGTAAAACAAATATAATCAATTACAGTATAATTCTTCTAAAATTAAACTATAAAAAACTACAAACAACACAACACAACACAAACAAAACAAACAAGCTTTGGAATAGCATACTGCTTTTACTCTCTGCATATTATGCTAATTTTCATATTTTATTTTTTTCATGCTTCATTACTTGATCATACTGTCCATTAAACATTTTTTAATTACATTTTAAATTAATTTATAATTTAAATTTTAAATTAATTTATAATTTAAATATCATTAACAGATGACTCTTATGAACCAGTTCTTTATGGTGAGTCAAAAACATTCAGCACAACCAGTGTAACCCAAATGGGCTGTTTTCCAGTTTGTGATTCGGAAAATTAGAGGGGATATGGTTATTTTTTTTTCTATAACTCTTCTCATTTATATTGACCGGTCGAGTCATGGCGGGTGGATTCTCTGACTGCCCGCTGCACTTTCATCATCGAGAAAATATAATGAAACTAATAGTAAGGCAGATCCTGATCACAGAAACTAACAGCAGAGTTAGCAAACAATCTAAACTTCATTAAATACATTGAAATTTTTGAAAGACAAACTTTACGTTGGCTCAAAGTATGATATTTAAAATAGAAGTTTTTTTTGCCCTTAAAATTTGATGCACTAATGTGCATCAACTAACTGATCTTATAATTTAGAATGTGTTGAAGTGTTTAATAGACAGTGTCTTGGTGTCCTGAATATTGATATTTTGTTATTAGGGGTCCAAACATTGCATTTAAAAGTGCAGTAAGTAATAATATTACAATTATTATTATTACTCTTTTTTTTTTTCTTTTTTTTGGCCATCACAATTAAAAATATTTAAATTGGATAATATTTAGGGCTTCGAAGTGATGGAAAAAGTGTGAAGCACTTGAAAGTCCATGAAAAAAAATGCTTGAACGAACCTTAAAGCGAATAATGTAAAAACATTTTACTTTTTCTGCCACAATACCATGGTTACAGTTAGCATTACTACATTAAATCCATGGTGAATGTTGGTGATTTGTGGACTGAAAAGCCTTCTATAGCTTGTGTATTCATAGTACAATGTTCCTCTTGGTTTCCACACCAGTGCTGTTTGATCTGAGATCTATGGTTTATAACAGAGAATTCTGAATTTAATTTGAATGCTTCTCACTAGATCTCATAGCGATGTTATTAATACTGTGTTGAATTAAAACACTTTCTTACTGGATCTACCAGCCCACGAGTAAACCTGTTACCCGAGTTGTCTAATATTGGTCCGAGCTGATAAACTCTGCGCTGCACAGCTCAAACAAGAAGCACGGTTTCATTCCACTTTCGTTTTGTTTGTCGTTTGATGTTTTTCATATGCAACAGAAATGTTTTTATCATTCGGGCAACATGGTGGTGGCACCAGTGCAACCTCTAACAAAATTTTGTCACACCGGATACAAAAAAATGTCGAGCCCTGCTTCAGATAAATAAGGTTTTGAGCAGCAAATGATATCTTCACATTCATTTGAAATTATCCTGTGACATCCTATGACATGTGATTCATCTAAATGTCAATGTTGAAAACAAGTCCACACATACACAACACATATGATCAAACCCTAATTTTCAGTGAAGATTAAAGATGGACCTTGCAGGAAAAAAACACATCATAAGACACACTTCAGGTGAATCACTAAGCATCCATAATGGGGCATTTATGCTTGGACCACAATGACTGTTGTTTGCATCTGTATTTTGTTTTTAATTATAGTATAGATGTAGTATACAGTGCTCAGCGTAAACAAGTACAACCCCTTTGAAAAGTAACATTTTTAAACTATATCTCAATGAACACACAAAAACAATTTCCAAAATGCTGACAAGACTAACATCTGTTTAACACAAAAGTAAGGTTAATAATATAACTTAGAGAACAAAATTTTCAGTTTTACTCAAATTAGGGTGATGCAAAAATGAACCCCACTGAAAGTCTCTGGAGCAAAGCTAAATTGTACAATTGTACTACAAATATCTAATTTAACAAGAATTCAACCACAGGTGAGTTTAATTATTCATTACACAGGTGTCCAGCTGACAGTTGACTATAAAAGGGTGTTAAAACCCCTTTTCATTTCATGCTGTCAGCAATGGCACCACATGGAAGAGAAATGTCACAAGACCTGAGAAAGAAAATAATTTCTTTACACCAGAAAGGTGAAGGCTACAAGAAGATCACCAAAGCTTTACTTATCAGTCAGAACACTGTAGCAAAAGTGGTACAAAAATGTAAAAAACATGGAACTGCAACCATCTCACAGAGACGTCCAGGTCATCCACGGAAGTTAACACCTCGACAGGAGTGTCTTCTGATGAGAAGGGTTGAAGAAAATCGGCATGAAAGTTCACTGCAGTTATCTAAAGAAGTAGAAAGCCAAACTGGGGTGACTATTTCCCGTGACACAATATGGCGTACACTGCAGAGGAGTGAATGCATGGGTGCCGTCCACAAAAGAAGCGATTCCTAAAGCCCAGGCACAAAAAAGCCCACCTAGAGTTTGTTAGGGCTCATGCTGACAAAGATGAAGACTACTGGGACTCTATACTCTGGAGTGATGAGACCAAGATAAATGTTTTTGGAACTGATGGATTCAAAACTGTATAGTTTCACAAAGGTGAGGAATACAAAGAAAAATGCATGGTGCCTACAGTGAAACATGGTGGTGGCAGTGTCCTTATGTGGGGCTGCATGAGTGCTGCTGGTGTCGGGGAGCTGCATTTCATTGATGGCATCATGAACTCACAGATGTACTGCTCTACACTAAAAGAGAGGATGCTTTCATCACCTTGTGCCCTTGGTCGTCGTGCACTTTTCCAACATGACAATGATCCTTAACACGCATCTAAGGTCACTGTTGGATTTCTGAAGAAGAACAGAGTGAAAGTGATTCATTGGCTCCTGATCTGAACCCAACCGAACACTTATGGGGAATTAGTCCAGCATCCGGTCTCTAAAAGAGGTCATTCTTGAAGAATGGAAAAAGATAGATGTTGCAAAATGTCACCAACTTGTTCATTCCATGCCTAGAAGACTCGATGCTGTCATTAAAAATCATGGAGGCCATACAAAGTACTAGATGTAGTAGTTTTTGTTGTGGGGTATACTCATTTTTGCATCACCCTAATTTGAGTAAAACTAAAAAAAATGTGTAATCTGAGTTATATTATTAACCTTACTTCATGTTATAAATTAAACAGATGTTATATTAAACTTAGTCTTGTCAACATTTTGGAAATTGTTTTTGTGTTCATTGAGATATTGTTTAAAATGTTACTTTTCAAAGGGGGTGTGCTCATTTACGCTGAGCACTGTTTATGATACAATATAGATTAAGTATAGATGACTGAATGCTTGCTTGCTTTGGTGTTGCCAACCCTCACAGTCCTCATGCCACCCTATAAATAATTTTCTAGATCCACCCCTGGAAAGTAGGCAGTATACCAGTATACTCTCAGTATACAGTAAGCTAGTGTTGCATTATTCACATAGCCATCAATATATTCATAAGACTGTTGGTTCATGAGCAGGAACAGAAGGTGCTGGATCATTACCCGAAGAAACCAGGATCCAGCGCTGAGCATCTCCAGCTCTGCCCAGGTGAACATGGCCGCTGGGACATCCGTCCGGTTGGGAAACACTTCATGTACGTTGGTTGTCCTCCTCAGGGTGCTGTCATGCATCAGGAACGGGACGCCATCATAACTGCAGAGAAGAATATTATGTGAATTTTAGCATGCTCAAATGGGATGGCAGCTGTTTTTGCATTCTGTGAAATCCACTTCAGTTTGTTTTAGAGAATTTGTGTTTTTCTTCCAAATTAATGAAATAAATGTTGATTTTATAGTAATTATTAAAACAAAAGCAAACAAAGATAACGCAAAGTAATATTGTGTCATTTTAGTATTATTTAAATGCCATTATGGTATTAGTTCTGTCATGTCTGTTTTTGGTTTTGTTCATGTTTTCTTGTCTTTTATTTTGAAATTCCATTGCTCCTTATGTGATCATGTCATGTGCTTCCCTTGCTTTGCCCTTTCATGTGTGTCTTATTAAGTTCTTAGTCTGTGTGTGTGTATAAATAAGTGCATTTACGCAATGTCGGAATTACCGTAGTTACGATTAAAAAGCTTTCCTTGAGAGCTCTGACTTGTACCATCTGACTGCTGCAGATTAATTTTGGGGTTGATAGTGTTGCCATAAAACGCATTTCGTAATTACAGTAATTACGACAGTGTGAATGCAGCATACAGCCTTTATATTCTCGTTTTGTTAGTGTAACTCCTGTTGGTGAGTTTGTTTGCTCAAGTTAATTTCATGGAGCTAATCAAGTTTATTTTGCATTTGTTTTGATCAGGTGGTGTTAAATAAATCTGCACATGGGTTCAGTTCATCTTGCTACTGGTACAATTTTTTTAAATGAGTTTTTATTTTGGCATTTACAGTTTTTATTTTCATTTTACTTTAAGTTTTAGTAAAGTAATTTAGTTATGTGCTTGTCATTTTTATTATTTTTTTATATTTATATTTATTTTTATTTCAGTTTTAGTAATTTTAGTACTACAACTTATTTCAGTAATTAGCCAAGTCATCGTTTTTTATTTTCATTTAAGTTTTAAGTTCAAGTTTATTTTTATATTTTATTTTACATATTTTTTTTTTTATTATTAATTTTAGTTTGGATTTATATAACAATAACAACACTGATTTGTATAATCATGAGAAAGTATTTTTTTTATTTGTCCATTATTACTGTAGATAAAAAGGTGTCTAAAATGCTGTGGAAGAAATCACATTCACAAAAAAAGATATGGATTTTATCCCGGGTCCCTTCAAATGCTAAAACTGCATAGCTATACCATCTTACTATAAAGAAAACTTGTTTGTACTTCATGTTGTATTTCATCTAGACAGGACTATTGGAAAATATTCACCTGGTTGACCTAGCAACCTAAATCTGTTACTTTCCAAATGATAAGTTGGTCAAACACAAAGTAAGGTGTTTGCTAATGCAGTTAGCAAGATTAACCCAATTTCAATATATACCTGACATGTATTTGTGAATGGGGTCAGGAGTTATCACAAATAATCAGTTGGTCCTGAATAGATAAAATGCCAAGCAATGTGTAAAAAACATTTTTGAGTTAATTGTTGCTTTTTTCCACTTATGCTCCACTGGGTTCTCTCAAAATTGACTGCACAAAATGTATTGTTTTCATGTATTAAAAAAAAAACAATTTTCTACGTAAAGCTAAAGAAATTGCTCCAGATACAGTAAGGTATTCCTGAGCATGTGCGATCACCACGTGTGTCAGATATAGCTGATAAATACATGACTGACAGTGTTGAGTCATCAAACCTGCGTAATATAAGCTGCAAACAGACAACACACTCCTTCATATGAGTTGGTCCTCGTGCTTCCTATGGAGCTCCCTGTAGCTCATGCAGTAAAGATGACAGTGCTAAAAGGATTAGTGTTCAGCTAATCACCTTAACCTGAGAGCATTGACTCATCCAGGAGCGGTTAGCATCACATCTCTATTTATACTCCTCTTGGCCAGAGCAGACCTTTGTCCAGAGGAAATGACCTTGTGAATGAATGGCCCATTGATGGTTTGTTCATGTGTTTGAAGCAGTAGATCACAGAAATGTCATAGACATGAGCTGATAGTGGAGAATGAATTTGAAAGGAAATTACTGGGCATTTTAATATTAGCTCTGCTGTCTACATAGGCAGCACCACAACCTTAAAGGTGCCCTAGAATTAAAAATTGAATTTACCTTGGCATAGTTAAATAACAAGAGTTCAGTACATGGAAATGACATACAGTGAGTCTCAAACTCCATTGTTTCCTCCTTCTTATATAAATCTCATTTGTTTAAATGACCTCCGACGAACAGGCGAATCTCAACATAACACCGACTGTTATGTAACAGTCGGGATCATTAATATGTACGCCCCCAACATTTGCATATGCCAGCTCATGTTCAAGCATTAGACAAGGGCAGGACGTCTGGAAATGCACAACTGAATCATCAGACTAGGTAAGCAAGCAAGAACAACAGCGAAAAATGGCAGATGGAGCAATAATAACTGACATGATCCATGATATCATGATATTTGTAGTGATATTTGTAAATTGTCTTTCTAAATGTTTCGTTAACATGTTGCTAATGTACTGTTAAATGTGGTTAAAGTTACCATCGTTTCTTACTGTATTCACGGAGACAATACTGTCGTTATTTTCATTTTTTAACACTTGCAGTCTGTATAATTCATAAACACATTCTTTATAAATCTCTCCAACAGTGTGTAATGTTAGCTTTAGCCACAGAGCAAAACCTCAAACTCATTCAGAATCAAATGTAAACATCCAAATAAATACTATACTTACGCGACTAGACATGCTGCATGACGAACACTTTGTAAAGATCCATTTTGAGGGTTATATTAGCTGTGTGAACTTTGTTTATGCTGTTTAAGGCAAGCGCGAGCTCCGTGGGTGGGGAGCACGAGAATTTAAAGGGGCTGCAGCCTGAATCGGCGCATATTTAATGATGCTTCAAAATAGGCAGTTAAAAAAATTAATAAAAAAAAATCTTTGGGGTATTTTGAGCTTAAACTTCACAGACACATTCAGGGGACACCTTAGACTTATATTACATCTTTTAAAAAGACATTCTATGGCACCTTTAAATGAAACCTCATAATTGACTGATCTGAACTACTTTTCGTAGTCAGTAACATAAATAATGCTGCTCACATGAAGTGCACAAGATACTTGACTTACAATGGATTAACTAATATTAACAGATGCAACTTTAATAAAGTATTAGTAAATACAATTTTTATATTTGATTTTAAACCATTATTTATCAATCTGCAATATCAACTGATTCTAAATCTAGTGTAAGTATATTTAAAATTGCCATTAGTAGAGTTAGCATATTACATTTTCAGTGAAGGGTGAAAGAGTAATAAAGATTTAGAGTAATAAATTAGTTTTAGATATCACAATCATGTCTTAAAGCCAAGAATTTTCTTGAATCATTGCAGTATACATCATACAGTAAGTAGAAATGCTTACCTGATTGTGACATCCGTCTCCAGTCCCTCTCCTCCTGCTTCTACAGCCTTCTCAAAGGACATCTGGGTATTTTCTGGTGCAAGCTGTTTGAGAAGAATTAACAACGTCAAACCCAAACTTAACCATTATAATTGTATTCAAATGTTTAATATTTCCATTAATGGTCAAATATAAGAGAAATTTAAGTTAGAATCAGAATTTAAATCCAAGTCCAGTTTAGTTTTGAAAATGAAGTCAAACAGACATTGATTTTAAATGGCATGCTGACTTAAACCCACACAAAATCCACATGTGTTCTTTCAGTATTTCACAACAGGGATCTTAAAATATCAGGAGGTAAAAATAACACACCATGGGCGCTCCTCTATGCCCGATGAGGGTGGGCGCTGGCCCCAGCGTGCCCTCCTCTTTGATGCAGGGGGAATACATGCCCAACGGCACCAGATACAGGGTGAAAAGAACCGCCAAGTACAAGCTGAGGATAGCCACCTGCCTCACTGAAAAAAAACACACAAAATACCTTAATTAATATATGCAAAATCTTAATGAACGAAAGGCAAATCCAACTGTTATAAAAACATTTTGCACTGATGTATGATAAATCGAATTATAGTTATTAGGGGCTTAATCAAGGATACAATGATACTTCATCTTCGGGTGGGAGACTATGGCACCCCATACAACGGTTTTGTACATTGATTAGGCAGGGTCTCAATATTCCAGGTGACAATTTTGGGGTCGGTGTCTTAAACCCTCTAGCGCCACCAACAGTTTCATTTAAATTTTAGCTCATAACCAGAATTGAATGGCCCAGAATAATAAAAAAACATTTGTCTGATTCCTTGGAACATACTGATTTTAAAGGTTTACTAAGTGATTTCTCAAGATCAAGAAACACTTGATATTTGAAACCAACACAAAACAAACCCTTCTCCTTGCTCCAAACATGCAATGTAAGTATCTCTAAATCTTTATCATAACTGAAGGGAAGCAAAATAAAGATTCTCAAAAAAATAAGAAAAGATAACGAATGACAAGAACAAAAAAATGAACATACAGAGTATACAAGAGTATACAAGCAAAAGTTGGTTTTTAGTTGCCAGCAGCACACCAGCTCCAAACAAACAATGACACTCAAAACTGTCCTGTTATTACAGTTAACATTACAACAGCAGCATATCTTGGTTCTATGAAACGCAACCACGGCATCCGTTTTCAGGTCTTCCCGCTTAGGCCTCTCCAGCACTAGAAAGTTAGAGGTCCTAAAGCTCTTGCCTTCCTACCTTTTCTCTTTTGTACCGTCTCTCAGCAATCACTCTTTCTACAGTCCTTCTTCAAATCTTCCTCTAGCTCACTCTCTCTCCTCTCCCATCAGGAGTATACACAAAGTCCCTTTAAGACAAGTCATTTCACTCGGCGGCCATCTTTGAAACGCCTCTCAGGCATCCTGGGCATCATGCAGCTCCTATCTCTTTGAATGGGGAAACATTAGATTCTCCTGTTCGTCAACCTTACGATTAAATTTGATATTTGAAATCACCAATGAAATCTAACAACAACCGACTCATAAATTTAGTTTCTAAACGCTCGAATCATGACAAAAAAACTCTATTTTTTTCAGGCTGGATCAAGCTAATGCGCATGCGCAGACCTAAATGCGCTTCTCTTCGGAGGCGCGCGTCTGACTGTTTCTATAGAAACCAGTGATTCTAACGGCCGCTGAAGTGACGCGATGACTTTACCAGTCGGCGATTGGCTCTTGGCTTTAGAAGGCAGGACTTATTCCACCATATTGCGCGTTACACTTTCTCCCATTCAATACCAGTGACACGTCTTGTGTTATTCTATAGTCTTTGGTATACACACCCCCTACTGCTGATTGGCTACAAGTGTGTTGTGGTGCTCTGTCCAATTCACTTTCAACAGCATTTCTCAGAAATCGCTTACTGCACTTTTAAGTTTCTGTCTTACAAACTTTTTCAAACATGTTCTACAGCTTTGACCAAATCTTCCTCAAATTTGATTTGGTCAAAAAATTATAAAATTAGTCAATCTAATCTAATCTAATAAATCTTAATTTAAAAAATATTTATTTATTTAATTTATTTAAAATGGCCACTGGGAATGTGTGCCATTGGTGTGCTTGGCCATTTTACTGCTTACATATACAGTCATGGTCAGAATTATTGGCACACTTGGTGAATATGAACAAAGAAGGCTGTGAAAATAAATTGGCATTGTTAATCCTTTTAATCAAATTCACAAAAATCTAACCTCTAGTAGAAAATCTTTAGTAAAATAAATGAAAATTGAGGGAGGGGGTCTTATTATGAAATAAATGTACATTGGCCACAATTAACAGCAGCCTTTTATTCAATAGTTTTTGCAACCTCCTTTTGCCAAGATAACAGCTCTGAGTTTTCACCTATAATTCCTGATGAGTTTGGAGAGTAACTGACGAGATCAGAGACCATTCCTTCATGCAGAATCTCTACAGATCCTTCAGATTCCAGCTCCATGCTGGTGCTGCTTCTCTTCAGTTCACTTCACTCATTTTCTTTAGGATTCAGGACAGGGAACTGGGATGGCAATGGCAGAACCTTAATTTAGTGCTTAGTTAGCCATTTTTGGGTTGATTTTGATGTTTGTTTTTGGATCATTGTCCTGATGCATGATCTAACCACTGCTAATTATAAGATTTCTAGCAGAGGCGGTCAGGTTTTGATTTTTTATCTGTTGGTATTTGCATCTGAATAAGATGTCCAGGACTTCCAGCAGAAAAATAGTTTCCACAATTACAAAGATCCAGCAGCAATTCTCCAGCTATAATCCTTAGAGAGAACTCGCCATGTATTAAGACAATACAGACCGCCACCCTCTTCCAGGCATATTCATAACATGTTCTGTTGATTGTAACTTCTTATCAAAATTGCACCAACATATTCCCCATCATGTCCAAATCCACAAAGCCACCCTGCCCTGCCAATTAAATAAAAAAGACATCATCCCAGCCAATACCGCTACAATCATTTAGCAGCCTGAATAAACACTGGAATTACAGGGTCCAATCGGTTACTGCAGAACCCACTGGGTCGCTTGTAATGAGAGTTTATGTCACCTCTACACTGGCACGGCTCATCTCAAGAAGAGAGAGATGTCGTCTTTGTGAGAGAGGGATGTTGGGACAAAGGGACGGTCTCTGGATGGAGGCGAGCGTCACGCAGCTGGTGTGAGCTTAGCCTCTGTCCTGCATTTGTCTTTCTGCCTCGTTCGTCATGCCTTCAGTAAAGCGGCGAGAGAGCCGCAGACATGACTCAGCATGAACATCAGCCAGATGCAGAGAGAGGAGAGAGCAGGAGAAAAGATAAAGGGAAAAGGAGGACAGGAACGAGCAATGCTTTGAGGACAAGCTTTTGGAGTCTAATAGCACAGTGAAAAGGAAGGACAGATGCAACAGCTGAGTTAACAACAGCATTGAATGGATTTGTGTCACTGACACCAACAAAATGATGCCATTTTCATTGACTTGAGAGCAAGAATGTTGTAACTGACTATGGTACTATATAACTGGCCCATTACCTACATGGACATCGTGGTTTTTGTTGACAAATTATATTATTACATGGATAAAATGTCTGTTCTACCCAGCGTTGTTATCTAAATTAAATTAAAATAATTAAATAATTATTTTGTTAATTGAAATAAAGCTGAAATTAAATAAAACAAATATCAGATAAAAAAACTTAAACTTCATAAACTTAAATGTTATAAATGTTTTCTTTTTAACAAACTCAAATAAAATAAGTTGAATTACTGAAATTACTACACTAAGAAAAGTCTGTAAAAAAAAAAAAAAAGGCCCAATGTACTGTATTAATTTTCCCAAATAAATGTAGGTGTTATACCGGTATTTTGAATTACACATTGCATTATGTTTTAGGTTAAAATGAAAATGTCAGTAAAATTAACAGATACTGTCCTCCAGAAATTTTCAGTATCTTTTCTGTTTCTCTATGTATTTCTATGTATTTATTTTTTTTTTTCTTAGATTTTTTTTACTAAAATTAAAATGAAAACTAAAACCATGAACGCCAATTCAAACAATTAATAAATAATAGGCCTATAATAGTATATAAATAACACAAAAATAGCACTTTTTAGCAAATCAGGAATGCTTTAATCTGCAGCCCTGTATATATATATTTTTATATATTTGTTTTTTTGTTTTGTTTTTTTAAATTCGTGGCCATGATTTTATATTATATATATATATATATATATAAATATATATATATATTCTCTCATTTTAGTAAATCTTGGCCAATATTTACTAATTTGTTACTTAAAACGAGGGAACGAATTAGTAAAACATGCTGACGTATTAGTAAGTCACGGGAAGGATTTGTTAATTTGTTTAATATCTTTCCTGTACTTTAAAGAGAGCAAAATGTCCGAAATCACTTGCAACACCTTTAAATATATGGACAGGGAAATTAATTTGGCTTGAGTTGATGTGCAGCACAACAAAAAAATAGGAACGGGGTGCCATGCTAAATAAATGCTTGTGGCATTGCGTCATGCCGTGCAAAACTGGGCGATTATAAAGGGAGAAATCCAGTTTTGCTGCATCAATTTAGCCAGAACGAGCAGCTTTTTTTAATGACATGGTGATGACAATAACATCTACTATCAAATCCATTGGCCCCTTGATGTTAGTGGCATCTGGATCGAGACTAGCAGGTGCAGAGGCCATTTTTCAGCCCAGAATCTTTTTTGGCAAAAACAACTAGATGTTTTACTTGAAATAGGATATGACCAGAATTACAATGCATTTTCTTTTGTTGCCAGCAGCACCAAACAGGATCACGTACCTCTCTTGTTCATGCGGAAGAAGTGTAAGGCTATTGGCCAGGACAGAAGTGTCATCAGTGAAACTCCGCCCAGGTGAAGAAAGGGTGCTGTGACCTGCACAACAAAAATGGAAATACATAAATGCACTGCATGAATTATACTTGATGTAAATTGGAAAGCTGATCAGATTGTTTGTCACAATTGCTGTGCTAGGTGAAGAGACCTACCTGAAAAGAAAGGAGCAGCGTCGTCCATTCTTTGCTCCATAAGTCAGAGAGCACAGCTGTGGCACTGATGGAGAAGGTCAGAGTCACCAGGATACCAATCTGTGTAAAGTCAAAAAATACAAAAACATATATAGAGATAGATTAGATAAATAAATTAGATAATTAGAGAGAGAGAGAGCAATGTTTTTTATTGTTAACTAAATTCAATAATATTAAAAAATTAAAATGAGTAAAAAAAGTAGACGAGCCTTAAATGAAAATTAGAAATGTTGCTTTAATAGCAACTAAATTAAATAAAATAAGTTGAAGAACTAAAAGAGCTAAAAATACAATTAAAATAGATATAAATGAAAGGCAAATAGAAATATAAAAATATAAATAAAATATTAAAAATATTAAAAAACCTAATAAAAATGATATAAGCACAATTACTAAAATTAAAATGAAAACTGAAATTACAAAAATTAGAGTTGATTAAAAAATTCATAAAATAAATGTAATAAATATTAAAATAGCAAATAAATAATTCTAAAATAAGATGTAATGTTTTTTCTTTAATCATTATAACACAGCAAATTAGCATTTCGGCTAATGTTGGAGCCGAAAACCACTACAACAACATTTGTGTAAGGAGAAAATAAAATAAATCTTCTATTAATTACAGCAGCCCCCAAAATTACACTTAAAGTGCAACGTTTGAAAACTTGTCCATTTTTTCACTGTTGGTTCAACACAATCTGAATCATATGAAGCTGTTTCTCTGGTAACGCAGATATGGAATGAATACAAATGTGCAAGATGAGACGTCATCCACAGCAGAGTGAATGATGAAGAGACTGTTTCTTTGATCACCTTGTGGCTCCAGTGGAGGTAAAGCCTCTGTCCTTCAGAGAGAAGGCACACTGCTAGTACCTGCAAATATCAAGATCACAGCATTAATTATGATGACAAGTAGAGACTGAAACGCTTTGTTGTTGTTCAGTGTTCTCACCAGCAGGAGGGCGATGTAGGTGAAGAGGGCGGCAGCAACCACCAGCAACACCACTGACCACGGAAACCAGAATCCCAGGTTCCCGAAGTTAAACCTGCAGAAATAAAGAACAGATTTTTAGAAATTGTACCTTTAAAAAAATTTTTTAAATCGATAGTGTGTAAAACTTGGAAGGATTTGGGAGAAATGCAATATAATATACATAGCTATGTTTTCAGTGGTGTAGAAAGTCCTTACATAATGAAACCATGTTTTTATTAACTTAGAATGAGTCTCTTTCTATGGCTGATTTCAAAACACTGCTTCAGGAAGCATCAAAGCACAAATGAATCAGAGTATCAAATCTGCTGTTCGGAGCACCAAAGTCACGCGATTTCAGCCGTTGGCAGTTTGACACGCGATCTGAATCATGATTCGATACGCTGATTAATTTGTGCTCCGAATCTTCCTGAAGCAATGTTTTGAAATCGGCCATCACTAAATAAGTCGTTATTTTGTTTTTTTTGCCGCACCAAAAATATTCTAGTCGCTTTATAATATTAATATTGAACCACTGTACTCACATGAACTGATTTAAATATGATTTTAGTACCTTTATGGATCTTGAGAGAGGAAGTGTCATTGCTCCCTATGGAGGCCTCACGGAGCCATCGGATTTCAACAAAAATATCTTAATTTGTGTTCTGAAGATGAACGAAGGTCTTACGGGTGTGGAACGGCATGAGGGTAAGTAATAAATGACAGAATTTTCATTTTTGGGTGAACTAACCCTTTAATTGTTTTGAGTAGGACAAACTTAAATTTAACAAATTACTTCAGTTAAATTAACTGTTATGAGTATTTAGAACTTTCTTTTTCTTTTTGAGTTCACAACACTGACATATTTTGACAAACTGAACTGTTTTATTGTTTTGAGTTGTATGAACTAATTTCTTTTAATTTAGACTAACTTAAGTTTAACTGAAACTGGGCTGGGATTTCAATATCCCAGCATGCTTTGCCTATGGCACTTGAAAGCGAGAGTAAATGCTAAAATTAAGTGTTATATAATGGTATATAAGAGTTTCTGTTAATGTGGGTTTTTAGAGAGTTACCATCATGGTGACAAGTGGGCATGCGGCTTAGTTTGAGAGCAGGTAAGTTACATGATTTAAGTGGCTGTACTCATTCAGTAAGTACTATACCATGCTATTGTTAACATGTTAGCAAATTAGCAAGTTGGCATTTTAATAGGGTTTACAGTGAAGCAAATATAATTCATTTGATTTGGAAGACCTCAAAATAAAAAAGCTAAGTATTTACTAATTAACTTAGTATTTTATTTTAATTGTTATCAAAGTGTATGAGTTAGCTAACTCAGTACTTCAAGTTAGGAGCAATTATCATGCATGAGTACTACAAACTCAAAACTTGATAGTTCTGCTTACTTAAAATTGGGAACATCATAACTCGCTCGTTTATTAGAAACAGAGAACGTTCTTTGTTAGAAGTAAGTAGAAACCACATGGCTTGACTAGCTACTCTCTGCTGTCTCAGACAACGACATCTGTCTTGTGTCGGCCATACGACACCCATAGCTTCTCCATGTACTATGAGTGCCGTTGGTTGCAGTTCTCAATCTCACCACTAGATGCTGCTAAAATTTACACACTGCACCTTTAAATCAATAAATTAATCCATCCTTCTTTTCATTCTCACAAATTGGTGCCAACTGTATCTTTTTTTTAACCACATCATTTGAAAGCTGACTAGATATAATCATAATGATTAAGTACAAACTGATGGCAAAATCCATGGACTTCCAAGGTAATCAGCTAACCAAGCAAGTTATTTTTATTGTTGCCATTTTATTCAGCTTTAATATCTAAATGTTGGTGAGGAAGAAAAAAAAATGTAGTTCGTTTCCCAGTGAATACATGAACTGAATAAATGTTTAGATAAAAGTGTCTGCCAAATGTTATGTAAAATGTAAATGTGTTTGAACTACGCCATGACTGTTTTATCCCTTAAATATCATGTCAGAAAGATCAAACTATAATTTTTCAAAGTCAATGTGACCTTGTCTGAAGTTGCTCCGAATAAAAACATTTGCTAAATGAATCCAATGAAACAGGGATTAAAAGTGCAAGGACAAATGTCAAAGAAAATAATTTAAAAATATATTAGACAAAAACTATAGTGAATGAATAACATTTTACTTTCAAAACCTTTCACATATAATGGAGATGTATATAATGCCTTCTAAATCAAATCAATGAGGAAATGTTACTGTTTTATTAGTAACCTATAGGGATACAGAAATGGCACGGTTTTCTTTGAATGACCGATCATTCTAATTGTGTGTCAGTCCATCCCGAGACACTCACCAGTCAAAGTCATTGTAGTCATTCTGCGCCTCACTCCAAAAGTACAGGAATATCAGGGTCAGGAAAAACGTTACGATGAGGAGAGCAAAACTACCACACTCCAACTGCAAAACAGAGCCATCATGAGTCGTGATAACACCCACACCACACCACAGTTACTCAACAGTGTGAAAATTCAAGAGGAAGATCAAACAGATCACCACATGAGGCTAACACAAACTTTGCAATTCAAATAGTCGCTTTCGAGCTGTACAGGACGGCCCGGCTCAGCGTGCAGCAATAATAGAGTGAGTCATCCGGCTGGTTTTAAATGACTCAATGAATGATGCTTTCTGAGTCATACTGCAACTTCTGAACTCACACCTAAAAGTCAGATGAGTTACTTCTGTGTACGACGCCAAGGGGAGCTTGTTTATCGGCACTGAAAACAGCTTGATTTAGAAAGCAGCCCATCAGCAGATGAAGAGCTGCACTTGCTGTGTTCAAGAAAACTAATCAGCACATACAGGAAAAATGCACTGATAAGGTGCTTTCTATTGAGCGACATGACTAGCTTCAGCAGGGGAAAATTTTCACAGATCTTCACGAAACAAGCCCCTTGAGAGACAACAATATATTTTGGTGAATGGAAATATTTGACATACAGTATGTCGTGTACTCAATACCAGCATGCACTGCAGTTTGTTCATCTTGATGCATATAATGGTAACTTATCAGTATCAAATTAACATTACAATTGCATTTACTGAAGAAAGTTTCAGAGCTTTCAAGGAAGCAAAGGAACAGAGAGCCAAGGTCATGGGTTTGATTCCCAGGGAATGCTTGAACAGATTAAATGTATGCTAAGTTGCTTAAGATAAAAGCATCTGCCAAAATTCATAAATGTAAACGTTAATGTATTTTAACTATGTGGTAAATTTGGACACATGAATTCATGAAAAAGGGTTTAAAAGGGAGTGCTGGGACAAATGAGAAACCTACAGGGAGTAATCTCTTCAAATGTAATGAAGATGAATATAAATCTTTAATGTTCAAGTAAAATAAAAATTATTAAATATACATTTCATTAATATAATGATTAAATATATATTTATATATATTTCAAATATATTTCATCTATATTTCATAATTTTCAATGCAATGCATACTGAGACTGCTAGAATTATAATCTTATAATATGACCAAAATAATAAATCTTATAAAGCAGAATTACGTTGTTGTTCATCTTTGAGCAACCCAAGCCAGAAGCATGCTGTGCTATGATGATTATGCTGTCAAGGTAGGCAGCACTAATGTGTATGCACTAATGCACTAATACACTAATGTGTATGCTGTCAAGGTAGGCAGCACACTATGTATTGTAACAAAACCTGTATGTAAACCATTGCAGCCAAAGCATAAGGAGGAGTGTAAAAGCAGTATGAGGGATTTCAAGCATGTTTTCTCACCCGACTACAGCAGCATTCCCCCGGCTGGGCTTTGGCACGCTGGTAGCGTCTCCACTGGCAGCCGTACAGGCCAGCCAGACAGGAGACAAACGGCTGGTGCTCATAGCGCTGCAGCAGCTGCCGCCGCACCACCTTTAGCTTCCCCAGCTTCAGTCTGGACAGGCGCACCGGAGAGCGGCCCATAGATCAGCCGCTCCCCTGCATGGAGCAGCCCGGAGCAGACAGGTGGACAGGAACTGGAGGAGGTGGATCAGGATCAGAGGAGGAGCGGATCTGCAAGAGACAAAGAGAGATTGTGAAGATTGGTGTCAATGAATTAAAGGTGCCATCGAATTGCAAACTGAATTTACCTCGGCATAGTTGAATAACAAGAGTTCAGTACATGGAAATGACATACAGTGAGTCTCAAACTCCATTGTTTCCTCCTCCTTATATAAATCTCATTTGTTTAAAAGACTTCTGAAGAACAGGAGAATCTCAACATAACACTGACTGTTATGTAACAGTCAGGATCATTAATATGTACGCCCCCAATATTTGCATATGCCAGCCCATGTTCAAGGCATTACACAAGGGCAGCCAGTATTAACGTCTAGATGTGCACAGCTGAATCATCAGACTAGGTAAGCAAGCAAGGACAATAGCGAAAAATGGCAGATGGAGCGATAATAACTGACATGATCATTGATATCATGATATTTTTAGTGATATTTGTAAATTGTCTTTCTAAATGTTTCGTTAGCATGTTGCTAATGTACTGTTAAATGTGGTTAAAGTTACCATCGTTTCTTACTGTATTCACGGAGACAAGAGCTGTCGCTATTTTCATTTTTAAAAACTTGCAGTCTGTATAATTCATAAACACAACTTCATTCTTTATAAATCTCTCCAACAGTGTAGCATTAGCTGATAGCCACGGAGCACAGCCTCAAACTCATTCAGAATCAAATGTAAACATCAAAATAAACACTGTATTTACGCGATTAGACATGCTGCATGACGAACACTTTGTAAAGAACCATTTTGAGGGTTATATTAGCTGTGTGAACTTTGTTTATGCAATGATAGAGCACGAGCAATTAAAGGGGCGCAAAATAGGCAGTTAAAAAAATTAATTAAAAAAAATCTATGGGGTATTTTGAGCTGCAACTTCACAGACACATTCAGGGGACACCTTAGACTTATATTACATCTTGTAAAAAAATGTTCGATGGCACCTTTTATATTACTCCAGTCACAGGTCACCTCTACTGTGTTTCCTGACAGAATGAGGCCTGTTTACAAAGGACCCTTCAAAAACCTTTGACAAACAGCACTCGTGACACAAATAAACTACAATCTCTAGGGGCCTCCCATGGGTCCCTGCGCTGCCAGCACACAAACACTCACATCCTTTCCACATAAACACACAGATCACAGATGAATGTTTACACAGTGGGGTCAGAAAACCTGCTAAAAATATCTAGTTAAAGTCACCATTAAATCAATTCTTTTTTATGGAATATTGCAGTGTCTATTTTAAATGATAAATTTACATTTCTTGTTTAGATACTCCATGATAGCATGACTCTAATCCAGCGAGATATGGACTGGATCGTCATCATCTTCGTCTCAGACTGGGCGGTCTGATAGAGGATCTGTAAGGGGAATTCGCTGGGGAATAACGTCTGACCCGTCTCTGATCTCCAGACAGACACACGAGAAGAGCAGCTTCCCCTCACAAAGCAGCTAAACCGGTTAGCAGATATTAAGGCAGCGGATTATAGTAAAAACAGAAGAGATGTGATCCAGAACGCTCACAAGACAGATACTGAAATCCAGCAAAACAAACAGCAAAAGCAAAGACATTTAAGGGAGGCTGTATGACTAATACGGTTTTATTTCTTGAGTCAGAACAGCATCTTGACCTTGTTTTCATTTAACACTCTTCAACCTACCTTTAAGAACACAGTGAAGTTATCATTTGTTCAACTCAGAAGAGACCAATCAATAACGAGATCACAGAACCAGACATGTCAGAGTGGTCTGTGTACAGCGTGTCTGTGGCCTTCAAGGTTTAACGATTAGCAAGAGACATCCTTGAGGTCTTTGGCTCGTGTTGTAGTAGTTTGATGTCGAGGACAGCTCTGATGAGAATACCTGCACTTAAGCCCCACCCTGACTGGCTGTTGTCATGGTGATGACTGTCCTTGAGTGAAAGTGTCCCATCAGAATGTGTAGCCGAGGAGGGAACGTTGCATTAGCTTCACCCAACAACCTTAATGCAGCTATGAATCTTTTACACATCTGAAACCTGGCAGCACTGATCTATCAAACTAAAAACAGACATTTACTGCATGAGATCTCAAATTTCTTTTGTGAAGCTTATGCAAAAAAAAAATTATAATATATGCAACAAAGAAAAATTATATAATTATATATATATATTTATATTTATATATATACACACTTTGCATCACACCTTATTAGGACACAATGTCAGTGATAAAAGATTCATAGTCATTCACTTTTATGTAAGCAAAGGCATAATTTCCTGAATGATAAAATATGATGTAAGATACCCACTATGCAGATGAGATAACAGACGAAATTGAGTTTTGCATGGTGGGTCGCACAATCATAAACTAAGAAAACAATGAATAAAAGCCAAAGATGTCAGACGCTGCCTAATCAAATCTATTCTCAGCCGAAAGAATATAAAGAAACATTATAAACACACTGTTGTTTGACTGACAAATATTGCAAATACCCACTGATTAACTCACTGATGCAGCCATTAAATCAAGCAGCAGTCTGTGAACGGCAGCCTTTTAAAAGCACAATTACAGGCGGCTGCAAAAATGAAAAAAATTAGTTTAAAAAAAAAATTATATATATATATATCACACCACGAACAAAACCAGTCCTAAGTCGCATGGGTATATTTGTAGTAATAGCCAACAATACAAAATTATTTGTATATTAATACAAAACGTCAAA
Source organism: Chanodichthys erythropterus (assembly GCF_024489055.1). Lineage (NCBI taxonomy): Eukaryota > Metazoa > Chordata > Actinopteri > Cypriniformes > Xenocyprididae > Chanodichthys > Chanodichthys erythropterus. The sequence goes on from NC_090227.1 coordinate 22,595,486, forward strand.
ATTATCAATTTTTCTTTTATGCCAAAAAATCATTAGGATATTAAGTAAAGATCATGTTCCTTGAAGATATTTTGTAAATTTCCTACTGTAAATATATAAAAAAAAATATTTTTGTGAGTGGATATGCATTGCTAAGGACTACATTTGAACAACTTTAAAGGTGATTTTCTCAATATTTTCATTTTTTGTTTTTTTCACCCTCAGATTCCAGATTTTCAAATAGTTGTATCTCGGCCATTCTTGTCCTCCTATCCTAACCATACATCAATGGAAAGCTTATTTATTCAGCTCTCAGATGATGTTCAAATCTCAACTTAAAAAAACAACAATGACCCTTATGACGCTTATGGTTTTGTTGTCCAGGGTCACATCTATATATATATTTCTAATGTGTATTTCAAATGTATAACTTCATAAAATATATATTTTAAATATCATTTTAGTGAAATATGCTTTTACACACTAAAACCCTCGTCACAGAGGAGACACTGATAACAGCTAGTTATCTGAAATCTTTCATGGGCGCAGCCTTACTGCAATTTTCTAGACTTGAACACAAAGACTTATAGATTGTCATGAGGAAAAACAGTGTTTAGATCAGCAGCTCCCGTCTTCTCATTAGCTAATAGAAGATCATGCCATCTTAACTGCGACCCAGAATACACAGTGCTACCGTACCATGCTCATTTCTGAATGTCAGTCTCACATAAAGCCAATTTGCTTATTATAGTGAGATTTAAGCTCCCTGATACAAAAAAAAAATCCTTTTGAAAGAGTTAATTAGACAACAGAATGTAAAGTAAATATTACAACATCTTTATCATGTCCTTTGACCGAGAAATATGCCATTATGGCACAGTAAACCTCAGCAGTAAAAACGTTCCTCGCCTATCAAGCATGCAAAGTAACTTTAGCAGAAATGACACAGTAAAACTGCCATAATGCAATAAAAAAAAAAAATACTGCTTACGTCACAACTTTAAACAGTCCATTAAACAGGCCAACAGTCAAATGACTGAAACAGATATCAGTCCCATATCCACCAGTAAACACATAGTAACAAGAGTCTGAAGGCAAATGGATTGTAATAGAAATGGTATTGGTTTTCTGTGCATGAGGCTAAAAGCGTTTAATATCTGAAGGAGTGAAGGAGATTGAGTTGTGGCGTCTAATTAATCTGAGTAAAAGCATTCTCACGCGCCATCTCAACAGGGTGTAAAACACAACACAGCAGAGAGAGGCTGTGCTTTATGCTCATCGAGGCACAAAGCTTTGTTTAGACATAAATAAACAATGCACACAAATAATGAGAGCCGTTAGTGGCAGCAGGACTATTGTTCATTCTTGCCCTGAATCACCATGCACTCCGTGTCTCTCCTTCCAATGTCGATTCAATAAAATGCTTCATTGGCACTAGAGAAAAGTGTTGACAAATTTGAGTTGTTTTCTAATATTACTGTATGATTTATGTAATGTAGTTTTGTTTATTTCATCCAAAGCAATCCACACTACAGTCAAGGTAAACACTTTATCAGCTCATGCATGATAACCCTTGAAACCCTTGACTCTGGCGTTGCTATGCTGGGGTTTTATAGATGGTGAAGCTGACACGGGTGTTTATTTTAGAACCTTGCTGTTCTAGATGATTCTATGGCATTGCTAGGTGGTTGCTAGGGTATTTTGAGTTGTTGCTAGGTAGTTACTTACTGGCCCAGCAAGTTGCACAATTTGAGATATCATTCATGCCAGTGGTGATGCAGATTCAGTTACACCATACTGAAATGTATTCAAATCATTAACCCTCAATATGAGCAAATAGTATGTATGACTTAGAAAATGACACTAATAAAAAAGAAAATTTAACACTTTACCTGATCTCTCTCACAGACCAGCACTTAACTATATGTGTATAAAGAAGGAAATGACCTGTTCGGTCAGACAATCCTCTTACCAGCTATACGTCAAACCTCTTGCACCAAACCATTTTGAATTAAAACAACACAAACATGGATTTATTTATCTTATTTTGGCTGCTCAGACAAAAAAAAAAAAAAAAGTGTTCTGTTCTTATAAAATAGCTATAAAATCTAGTAGCAGGGTGGCATCAGACAGTAAAACTGTGGTATTTTGATATACACCATGGTACTTAATAATTAGTAGGATACTTCAGTCACAGTACTATTACCATGATAGGCCAACTTACAGTACATAAAATGTCCAAATAACGTGGTGTAGGCTATATATCCACTGTAACAGACCAACTTAAACTGAACAGACATTCACTTTTTTTCTCACTGCATTTCCAGAAGCATCTGAACACTGTAACAGATCTATTCAGTCATTCATTTTCTTTGACAATGAAACACCTGATGATGACTGACACGCCGTATATAATGAGTTCAAACAGTTACAGGCTCATCGATGACGCCGCGTCAAAGTACGAACTGCTCATTTTATATTACTGAAAGACACGTATATTCACACGTAGTTTCACTCACCAATCTTTCAGCGGTTATTCCTGTTATTATTGATTATCGGCTGTAGAATAGGATAGCAGCTCCGAATCGAACAGAGGACTGTTGCAGCGTCTGTGTTCTGTGAACAGCAGCTGCTGAACACCTGTTACATCTCCGAGTGTCTGTCTCCACAACACTCACAATAAACTCCGCCCACCGACTCTCTCTCTCTCTCTCTCTCTCTCTCTCTCTCTCAAGATTCAACATTCAACATTCAAAATAGCTTTATTGGCATGGAGAAAGGAACCTTTACATTGCCAAAGCATTAATAACACTGTCAATAAAAATAAATAAAGAAAATAATAATAATGTTATCTAGCAATAAAATAGCAATACAAAAATTGCAATAAAAATGTTCAATCTTATAATATTTATAGAAGTGTCTCTAGGCATTTAGTGAGTGTGTTGGTAGTTCGCTCTCTCTCTCGCTCTCTAATTTGCATGTTTTCTACTTTTAGCTGAGAGGGTTTACATTTCACATCCATATTTATGACTCATATTTTTTTGTAAAATCTTTTGCAATATTAACATTTAAATGTATGGTTAAATTAAAGGTTTGGATTTAATACTTAGATTTGATTTAAAGGGGTGGTTGATTATGATTTCACTTTTTTAACTTTAGTTAGTGTGTAATGTTGCTGTTTGAGCATAAACAACGTCTGCAAAGTTACGACGCTCAAAGTTCAGTGCAAAGGGAGATATTTTCTTTTAAAGAATTCTCTTTTTAAAGGTGCTAAAGAGGATGTTTTGTTTTATACATTTTTGCAATATTACTTGAAACTGTGTTTACTAACTGATAAAAGACTATTTATTAGGTGCACTGAAAGGAATATTATTAATATACATCATCTGTGCACGAGGTAGGGCCTTAAAAACATTAGCCAATCGTTTACGCGATCATCGCGTAAACGATTGGCCCTCTGGCTTGTCAATCACTGCCGTGACGTTCCTTGTGAGAGACGAGCGCGGCTGCGCACTCCAGTAACTTTCCACACTCCACAGGCGCCGCATGCAATGTTTTTGTCTGGAGACAGGAGTAACAACTGCAGATTATGAGTTACCTGCGGTGAGTCCGACATAATGAATCCACTAACACGATACAACGAAACACTCGTGTTCCAGCACTCGTGCACGAGTTTTGGGAGGCGTTCCCTCAAAAGGAGGGGGGGGTTGTTCTTACGCATGCGCTCATTTCAAAAACTCAGTAACAGTTTTTGGTTTCTCAGTCGACAAAAAGATCCTCTTTATCACCTTTAAGGACTACAACGAATAGGGACTACATCGAGCTTCTTCCCAGGTTAGTGATATCACTAACCCTAAAATTTACATAAACCCCGCCCCCGAGAACACACAACAAATGGGGAGAGGCCATGTTGGGCTGCTTTAGAGAACAGGAAGAGTTGTCGTAGTAGAGTGTTGTTGCCATGCGGTCATTTTACGCCAAACGGGGGTCAATTTAACGCTGGATTTGCACAAAAGATTAATTACGGCACATGCTAGTTGATGAGTTGAATCAACTCCACAGCAACCATTCAGTGAGAAACGTCCCGTAGCATTCTAAAAGTTTTAACTTATTCCTGAGTCTCTCCATAAGTGTCCGACTCCGGTTTGAAGAATGTAAGGCTGAACGCCTTTGCTGACAATCATCATTTGGCTGCGTGACATTCTCCAGCTTTGTTGTTGTTGAGCAACCGAAGCGAGAGCTGTTAAAGCTCCGCCCTCTTCTGGAAAGAAGGCCGGGAGCAGCAGCTTGTTTGCCTTTAAAGGGACACACACACAAATGCCATGTTTTTGCTCACACCCAAATAGGGACAAATTTGACAAGATATAATGAATGATCTGTGGGGTATTTTTGAGCTGAAACTTCACAGACACATTCTAGAGACACCAGAGACTTATATTACATCTTGTAAAAGGGGCATTATAGGTCCCCTTTAATATTTACATTTAAAAGTTAGATTTAGGTTTTTCCATATGCATTGAAAATGAGACATTTGTTCGCACTAATACTATTGGATCAGAGCTGTACTGAGCTGGATAATGACACCACTGCTTTGTAGCGGAACTGAACTCATTACATAACTGAGGGACTTTACACAGTTCTTGAGCCAAACTGAATGAACACTGAACTGACTTCAGGTGAAAAATGACACTTGTCTTTTTTTTCTGCTTTACAGTGAAATTGAATTCTGTTTGCATCACTGATCATCATTTTCCTGTTTATCACTGTAAAGCTGCTTTATAAATCTGTATTATAAAGCGCTATATAAATAAAGGTGTCTTGACTAAACTGCAGCAAATCTGTTTGGTTTTTGTCACTAAATCGGTTAAAATTGTGACTGTTTTTCTGTGAAGTTTTATATAAAGTGAAACCTGATGCTATAGTCAATTTTGTTTTTTACTCCAGGGACCAGGAAATATTTCTCAGTCTAGGTTTATTTTTACAAGCAGTCACAATAGATTCAAATTACAAATGACAAATTCCCTCACCTGACATTATGAAAAATACTCTTGTTCTTATCACAGTTCTTATAACATTTTAGTTAAAATACACCTTCATTATTCTGTATGCAGTGATAAGATGATATTGTAATTTTAGTTTGAAACACATATTTACTAAAAATAGCCCTACTTTACCTAGGTGTTTGAAATCAACATACAAAACAACAGTTACAGAAATCAAAGAAACCAAGCATTTATGCAATTGGACTTCAAATTACTTCAGTTACTGAGAAATAGACCATGTAACAGCTTCCCTATGTGACACCAGCCTAAATTAAATATAAATAAACATTCACTGCTCAAAAAAAATTAAAGGAACACTTTGAAAACACATCAGATCTCAATGGGGAAAAATGTCATGCTGGATATCTATACTGATATGGACTGGGTAATGTTTTAGGAACTAAAGGATGCCACATCGTTTGATGGGAATGAAAATGATCAACCTACAGAGGACTGAATTCAAAGACACCCCGAAAATCAAAGTGAAAAAATGATGCAGCAGGCTGGTCCATTTTGCTGAAATTTCATTGCAGTAACTCAAAATGGTACTCAGTAGTTTGTATGGCCTCCACGTGCATGTATGCATGCCTGACAATATCGAGACATGCTCCTAATGAGATAACGGATGGTGTCCTGGGGTATTTCCTCTCAGATCTGGACCAGGGCATCACTGAGCTTCTGGACAGTCTGAGGTACAACCTGGCGGCATTGGATGGACCGAAATATAATGTCCCAGAGGTGTTCTATTGGATTTAGGTAAGGCGAGCATGGGACCTTTCAATGGTATCATTCCTTCATCCTCCAGGAACTGCCTGCATGCTCTCGCCACATGAGGCCGGGCATTGTCGTGCACCAGGAGGAACCCAGGACCTACTGCACCAGCGTAGGGTCTGACAATGGGTCCAAGGATTTCATCCCAATACCTAATGGCAGTCAGTGTGCCATTGTCTAGCCTGTAGAGATCTGTGCGTCCCTCCATGGATATGCCTCCCCAGACTATCACCGACCCACCACCAAACCGGTCATGCTGAATGATATTACAGGCAGCATAACGTTCTCCACGGCTTCTAGACCCTTTCACGTCCGTCACATGTGCTCAGGGTGAACCTGCTCTCATCTGTGAAAAGCACAGGGCGCCAGTGGCAGACCTGCCAATTCTAGTGTTCAATGACAGATGCCAATCGATCTCCATGGTACCGGCAGTGAACACAGGGCCCGCCAGAGGACGTCGGGCCCTCAGGCCACCCTCACGAAGTCTGTTTCTGATTGTTTGGTCAGAGACATTCACACCACTGGCCTGCTGGAGGTCATTTTTGTAGAGCTCTGGCAGTGCTCATCCTGTTCCTCCTTGCACAAAGGAGCAGAAACCGGTCCTGCTGATGGGTTAAGGACTTTCTACAGCCCTGTCCAGCTCTCCTAGCGTAACTGCCTATCTCCTGGAATCTCCTCCATGCTCTTGAGACTGTGCTGGGAGACACAGCAAATCTTCTGGCAATGGCATGTATTGATGTGCCATCCTGGAGGTGCTGGACTGCCGGTGCAACCTCTGTAGAGTTCAGGTATCGCCTCATGCTACCAGTAGTTACACTGACCCTAGCCCAGAGGTTGCGTTAGACTTTAACATTGTCCGTCATTTTGACGGACAGGGTCGTAAAAATTCCGTCATAATCTATTACTACCCGTCATTTTAATTTTCATATTTTAATTATAATAACACATTTAATTGCTTTTATTTTTGTTCACAAATAAAAGCAATTAAATGTGTTATTATAACATTTGAACAAAAATAAAAGCAATTAAATGTGTTATTATAATTAAAATATGAAAATTAATATGACTGGTAATTCACAAGCGAAATTTCTCTGTAACGTGACTGTTGTATAGGCTACGTGTTGGTAGCCATTAAAGAAAACATAGTTTCATATTTATGTTTAAATAGTCCTATGTTATATTTTAAATTCATCTATTTGATTATGAAAAGTTAACAGCATGATGCATCATGAGATGCGCAGTATATCCGGAGACATGACATGTCAGACATGATTTTAAACACTTCATTAAGTTTTATTTTGTAGAAAGCCTTTCTTTAAAGTGAATTACGTTTTGTAAAAATTGTATCTTAATTTTAATCAATGTTTCATTAACCAATTGCCTGGATGTCATAAATAAGAAGCAAATATAACAGACAATATAGTCATGACATGGAGGCGCGGGCGCGATCACTGGCGCGTGAACTGGAGCGCGTCTTACAGGCTAAATGAAACGAAACTCAGCGGCTGCTTGCCTCACATACATGAGAAATATATCTACAGAAAGCTTTAAATACCTACTTTAACGAAAACGAATTAATTCAAAACGAAAAGAAATAGGCTACTCTGATTATGTAGACTAAACCGAATGAAGTGCATTCTCTCTCTAGCGCATCCATAGATGATGAGAGTCAATATCAACTTCATCTTTGCAGCCGACACTGATTCAGAAAACATTACTTTATTAATAAACAATTAAAATGTCTCCTTGCTGTTTTGCGCATTCATGAGACCAATATCGATTCGTAAACCATAGTCGATCTCTATTCTGTTTTCAGTTGATGATTAAACAGTGCATTGTGCGCCTCCCATCCAATAAATCGCAATAGGCTTAACGCTTTGTGTTGCTTTTGATATGGAACAAAAGTCTCAGATTTCAAATTCTGTCCATTTCATTAAGAAATTCAAGCAATAAATACCGTTTTGGCGCTCTTTAATGTGGCGTGATAGAGAGTTGTAGCTTCTGGGTACTCGCATGGGCGTTATCAGTATCAAACGCATAGCAAAAGATTCGTTCCAGTTTTTTTTGTTCTGGATCCAGTGCTCTGCTGCTACATTGGAGCGCACTCGCCACCAACTGGACAGGGGTGTGAATTACAGTTACAATTTACAGTAGATCACCCTGAGTGTAATCTGTCACCGTGACGGACGGCCTTCAGATTTTTCCGTCATTGATAAAAAATTCCGTCAATGACGGAAAATTTTCGGTTAACGCGACCTCTGCCATAGCCAAATGCAAAATTAGTGAAAAACAGTCAGAAAAGATGAGTAGGGAAAATAAATGTCAATGGCCTCCACCTGTAAAACCATTTTAGGGGTCATCTCATTGTTGCCCATTTAGTGCACCTGTTGTTAATTTCATTGACACCAAAGCAGCTGAAACTGATTAAAAACCCCCTCTGCTACTTAACTGACCAGATCAATATCCCAGGGGATTATTTAACTGACTTGATGATATTCTCTCATTAAAAAGTGTTCCTTTATTTATTTTTATTTATTTTTTGAGCAGTGTATATTCAGCTCCCCATTCACCTAGTCATACTGTGTCAGAGTCATTTATTGTGCAGAATGACTGAAGCGTTTCAGCGGCGATTAGAGCAACAGATGGTGATTGTCTAATGTACATTAGTAAGATGCTCACGATACTGATCATACGCCTCTAAACTGCTGCTTTCACTTAAATAATTCTTTACACAGCCAAGATTACAGTCATTGCAGCTTTTAGCTTATTTAGTTGTGTGTGTGTGTGTGTGTGTGTGTGTGTGTGTGTGTGTGTGTGTGTGTGTGTGTGTGTGTGTGTGTGTGTGTGCATGTTTTTGTGACATATCAGGACACAAATGTGTATAATGACATTGGTATGACATGGGTATTACAAAAAGAGGTGACTTATGAGGACATTACAGCATGTCCCCACTTTTCAAAAGGCTTATAAATCATATAGAATGAGTTTTTGTGAGAAAGTAAAAGTGTGCACAGTTTCCTGTGATGGGTAGGTTTATGCACTCTAAAAACTAAATATGGACAAAACCAGGGATTGGGTTGTTTTTACCCAGCCATTTTTTTCAACCAATTTTGGATTTATTTTTTTAGCCGGCAATATATTAATATAATAAAAGGCATGTTTTTGCTCACCCCCAAATAGGGGCAAATTTGTGGGGTATTTTAAGCTGAAACTTGACCATACCAGAGGCTTATATTACATCATGTGAAAGAGGGCATAATAGGTGCCCTTTAACCCAACCTGCTGGGTTTGTCCATATTTTACCCAGCTTGGGTTTTTTTAACCCAGCAGTTTTTAGAGTAGGTTTAGGGGTAATGTAGGGAGATAGAATATATAGTTTGTACAGTATAAAAATAATTACGCCTATGGAATGTCCCCACAATTCACAAATGTGTGTGTGTGTGTTCTTGTATACATGGTTTATGAGGACTTCCTGTGTCCTCGTAAACCAAATGGCTTAAAAAACATACTAAACTGTGTTTTTTTTTAATTAAAAAAATGCAGACAGTTTCCTGTGATGGGTTTAGGGGTAGGGGTAATGTAGGGAGATAGAATATATAGTTTGTACAGTATAAAAACCATTACACCTATGGAGTGTCCCCATAAACCACATATATAAGTATGTGTGCCTGATCTCTCTGAGACAGGAATCTCAATGACACTTTTAGGGTAAACTAGACTGCTTGTA